>NW_026707276.1:0-30845 GCF_902713425.1 Acipenser ruthenus | reverse complement strand
GAAACCTGTAAACAATTTTTTTTTTTTAATATAGGCTACTATTCAGTGGTGTGTGATGACATATTTAGCAAGGCATTCAACATTTTTTAAAATTACCTTTTTTTAATAGTCCAATATCATTTAGATAGCAATGAAACCTATATTTGACAATGGCATTAAATGTGACTTCACTCACTGATTTGGTAATTCTGAGTCCTTTTGATGTCCAGGATAAAAATAAAAATATCAGAGCTTTACAATGTGTAATACTTGTTGATTCGTTTATCTGAAGATTAATGCAAGCTTGTTATAATGTGCGTCACTGCAGGCTAACTGCTTCAAACTTTTCTTCAGCTTTTTTTCCTGGGCTATCATGTCTGAACTAGGTTATATGCACGCATATTATTCTGTTATATTTATTTATTGAGCATATTGAACAAAAACTCTTGTTCTAAACTAACTGATCGACCAAACCCTGTGCCAATACCAAATCAGGTGAGTATCTGGGCTTCCTTATAATAGGATAGATTGGGCTCCCATTAGCGCTATGCAGACTTAATGCACTTAGAACTGAGTGCTGTAGTACATTAGAATTGCAGTAGTGGGTTTAGCTGCATAGGATCAAACAAGAGAATAAAGACATAAAACAGTGACTGATCATCACTCCCTCAGAAGGTCAAAAACATTCGCCTATATATGTAGATAAATATATAGGACGACCATTGTAAAACATTAGCCTATATATGTAGATAAATATATAGGACGACCATTGTAAAACATTTACCTATATATGTAGATAAATATATAGGGCGACCATTGTAAAATATTTACCTATATATGTAGATAAATATATAGGACAGTCGACCGAACCCACATCAACAACTTTTCCCTCTCTTTCAGCCTGGCCTGCTTTCCGGTAGGACACACACTCTTAAGCTCCTGCAGTATGTTGTGAAATAAACTGCAAATCTTTTTCTTTTCAAACACTGAAGTGATTATTGGTTATTTGTGTGTGTTGGTAATAATATTGTTTAGGGGTTAACCCAGAGCATTTAATAGAAATTAAATGTTAGTTTGTGTCTGTTGTGCTCTGGCCCTTGAGGTCTGTGTATTTATCAGGTCTCTAAAAGCTGTTTTAACTGGTAATTAAGAAAGAAAAGGTAACAACGTCACCTGACACTTCTGACTAGCTTGCGACAGGTTTACGACTCTTAAAACAGGCGCAATATCTACCCCATTGTCTCTAGATCCGGTAAGTATTTTATTTTGAAATAAAAAATTAGCAAAACTTTACCATTGTTTTAACCCCAAAATAAACCATGAGCTTAATCTTTCTCAACTCGCTGTTTTCTGGTCCTATTCACCGTAAGGAATATGTGCTCCTATTCCGCACAATAGACACAAGCAGGCACCGCTTTCAAACTCAAAGAAAAGTTTCCAACCGTCTTTTTATTTTTCTTTCTTTTACAGGTTTGGTTGCAGCCAACATACCACCCCAGAACAAAGGATCCCCTCTCTCCCTCCCAGGTAAGTTATTTTACATGTCATCTTTTTATATGTATAGGATTCCCCTCCCGCAGCACCTTTCTTTATTTAATTCAACCCATTGTAAACACTGTTAATTTATCAATCAGTTATGGAATGTTCGTGAGTCTCGTTGTGCTTTGCTGTGGGGATTAACAGTGATGGAGTTCCTTTTGTTTTTCACTCTGTTGTAAGATACAATAGTTCCCAGGCATACAAAAGTTCCCAGGTCAACTTCTGGTTTTAGTTTTTGTAGTTATTTTCAAATAAAAGAATTCAACTGCATATTTGATTTGGCATTTTAAAATCATATATAACTAACCTACATCGTCACAGTCATGTAATGATGTCAAGCTGCAGTCTCAGGAAGAGACTCCCTACTTGGAGTGTTTCTTTTTAGCAGATTTGTGGCATCTTAAAGTGATAAAACGTCACCTGTATAAATAGGGGATTTGAAAGAAAAAAATGAAATCAATAACATTAATGTTTTCAACATAAACTACAATGATCAAATAAGAACCGTGAGTTTTTACAGCCATGACAATCATATCTGTCTCCTTCTAGTCTATATCACCTTTCGAATTGTAGATTGTGAGAAGTATACACCATCCTGACCACTTTTAAACTACAGTCCACTGTGCTCTTTCCAAGATGGCTTCACATGTCATTTTTAGAAGATGTTCAGAACTACATTTTTCATCATCTCCACCAATACATAAGTGTGCAGGAGGATGATGGGAAATGTAGTTCCTGTGTAACTGGCATACTCTCACGTTACACCCCAGCACAAAGCCAGTAACAAAACACACATAGAAAAGTAAATAAATGCAAAGACATGTTGTTATGCCCACGCTTTTTAAGTTCCCAGTGATAGTTAACCTGGCCCTTGGATCCCATCTAAATTAATTTAATGATAATAGCAACAAAATGAAGGATGTGCGTTGGTGCTCCATGCTACCATGCTTGGTGCCTCAGTGCCCTTGCATCAGCTCACTTCCTCTCAAAACTCAGTGCTGGAGCAACCCACCTAAGCCTTGGTGTGTACTTTACCTTGCGCTGCACATCCAGTGTTTGGTGACTGTGCTCTTGTGCGTTTGCTCCAGTGCATGCATGTTCCTACCTCAGTGTGCCTGTGCCTCGTCTCAGTGGTAGGGTGCCTGCGCACTCCATGCGAGGTATGGCCACATCATGGGCTCTCTTTAACTCACTCAGTGCCAGGCTCCTCCTTTAGTCATGCTTCGCAGCTCCTGGTGTCTGGTACCCCTCCTTTCCACGTCATTTTAAAATAGCTACCGTATTACACAGAAGTAGCACACGTCGTCAAACCTTTTTTTTTTTTTACTTTATCTTTATAGGCTGCAGTTTTTGTAAGGGAAAGCCAGTTCAACGAAGAAGACCTACAGGTGTTTTTTTTTATAACCATTAAATAAACAGATAGCTTTTATTGAGAATTCTTTGTGAAATGGATTTGATTTAAACAGTATTTAAACAGGAGCTGCTGTATTATTGGAAAGATACAGTAGAGAATGTTAACTAAATGAATCTGTTTGCCGGAAAGTCGGTCAGATTTTAGATTGTGCGAGTTTGCTCTGTTCTTATAATAAGTACCTTGTCACAATACCACATTAGCAATAACAATCAAAATGACCCACTGAAAATGAGGTAAATAGCCTAAAATGTTACGTCAAACATCAGCAGAATACAAACATCTCCCACAGATGTGATTTCTATCAATATAAAAGAACATTGTCATATATTTACCGTAATAGCAATAGCAGTATTATGCATGGACTGTTATTTACTTGAATTCATCATTTATTCATTTTAGTGGGGAATGATGATTCAACCAGTAACGGGAGGTTTGTTGAAGACAAAAAATATACCAAGAGCTCAGTTAGGAGTTCTTTGAGATTATTATTAAAGTCCTATTGATGATAATAATAATAATAATAATAATAATAATAATAATAATAATAATAATAATGATAATAATAATAATAATAATAATAATAATAATAATAATAACAACAAATAACCCAACTACATGTAGGTTCAGTTCTGTAGTTTCTCTCTCATGCAGCGAATCCCAAGCACTTCCACACACTCTGCCGCCTGGTCTCCCCTCACTCTCTCACTCCCCCAACCCAACTATTTACAAACCCCAACCCCAAGAGTAACACACCCTGGCCGTACAATACATGCAATGAAACTGAACAAGACAAACACACACAAAAGTCACTGAACAGCCTACAATAATAATGATAATTGCTGGGGTTGAACCTGGTATTTCACAAACTTCAACTTCAGCACCAATATCGCTGCACAAAAACACCCTGCAACTGTTTTGATAGCAGGGTATTGGAGGTAATCACGTCAGCTACAGCCCTGACCCCCACCCTGTGTACGTTATTATTATTTATTATTATTATTATTATTATTATTATTATTTATTTCTTAGCAGACGCCCTTATCCAGGGCGACTTACAATTGTTACAAGATATCACCATATTGCTTATGCCTCAAAAGTATAGAAAATGGCTATTATTCCCCACAAACTTTGCTTTTGTGACCAGGACAGTGATATTTTGAAATTTACCTATTACCAATGAGAAAACGGGCAAATTTGTGTCTTTTCGTTCACATAAAGTCAGAAAAAAACAACATATGAATCCAAATTAACATGTATTTATACTAAAGTAAACAAAAATGACTACAAAAGATTTAGAAGTGAGTAGTTTTTCGAGATTTACAATTATACTGTAAATCACGTTCACGAATCAGACCCCAAATGTAGTCTCCCATCATGTTCTCGTTATACTGTCTTTGGTAGTGGCTTTCAAAGTCCAATATATCCTGTTGGAAGTGTTCGCCTTGCTCCTCCGAGTACGCTCCCATGTTCTCCTTGAATTTATCAAGATGAGCATCAAGGATATGGACTTTGAGGGACATCCTACAGCCCATTGTGCCGTAGTTCTTCACCAGAGTCTCAACCAGCTCCACATAGTTTTCGGCCTTGTGATTGCCCAGGAAGCCCCGAACCACTGCGACAAAGCTGTTCCAAGCCGCTTTCTCCTTACTAGTGAGCTTCTTGGGGAATTCATTGCACTCCAGGATCTTCTTTATCTGTGGTCCGACGAAGACACCGGCTTTGACCTTTGCCTCAGACAGCTTAGGTATGAAGTCTTGAAGGTACTCGAAGGCTGCCGACTCCTTATCTAGAGCTCTGACAAATTGTTTCATAAGGCCCAATTTGATGTGCAGTGGTGGCATCAGCACCTTCCGGGGGTCCACCAGTGGCTCCCACTTGATGTTGTTCCTCCCCACAGAGAACTCGGTCCGCTGTGGCCAGTCCCGCCTGTGGTAGTGCGCCTTGGTGTCCCTGCTGTCCCAAAGACAAAGATAGCAGGGAAACGTGGTAAAACTGCCTTGGAGACTGTCACAAAGACGGCCAGAGTGGGTGGCGTCAGACCGGAAGCAGGAAGGAATTCAAACACAGACAGACGGTGCTGGTGATGAGCTGAGTGCAATGGCTGCACTCAGCGTTTATTAACAAATAAAAGGGTTGTCAACAGTACAAAAAACAGGACACGGCACTTGCGCCAAAATAAACAGACATACAAAACGGACTAACACTAAACAAACGGTGCACGGACAGACAAACAGACACGGTGAGAACAAACACTTATATTTACGATCGTATTTAACTCTACTTTTACTCCTCTCTCTCTCACCCGTTCTCCTCTTCCGAACACCCAAACACGAGTGACTAAAACGTGCATCTATATATACTGTTGTGCTGGGATTCAATTACTAATTAATTACTCACTTGAATCCCAGCACGTGAATTCATTACGTGCAACCCCGTGCCACACATTATACACATTTTATCTGCACGTGAAGTGATGTGCCATCCTCGTGCCTAAATATAATTATACACTTTAAATACACGTGAAACACAGACCCGTTTATATCCCGTGTACCAATCTATACACCAACATTAACATACGCACGCATACATACAAACACAGATCACACAAATGCACACAGGGGCGGGGCACTTTGCCACAAGACCCATCAGGAATGCCACCATTTTGAAGTCTCCTATGACCTTGATGCCATCTCAGAAAAATGCAGATATGTATCCACTTAGGCAGCTGGAACTAAACTGAACTGGTGGGCTTAAGGCCCCTGTATTTATACTACTATTTATGTTACTGGAAAGTTCTAGAAAGTTCTAGAAGTTACTCCAAGTTTACTCAGCACTGAATCTATCTGGAATGTTCTGGAAAATAGGTAAATTTCAAAATATCACTGTCCTGGTCACAAAAGCAAAGTTTGTGGGGAATAATAACCATGTTCTATACTTTTGAGGCATAAGCAATTCGGAAATAACACTTACTACCCAGGAACCAAAAAAAAAAAAAAAAATTGTTACACGGTGTTATTATTATTATTATTTGTTTATTTAGTAGATGCCTTTATCCAAGGCGACTTACAGCGACTAGGGTGTGTGAACTATGCATCAACTGCAGAGTCACTTACAATTACATCCCACCCGAAAGACGGAGCACAAGGAGGTTAAGTGACTTGCTCAGGGTCAAACAATGAGTCAGTGGCTCAGGTGGGATTTGAACTGGGGACCTCCTGGTTACAAGCCCTTTTCTTTAATCACTGGACCACACAGCCTCCCATAATAATAATGGCCAGCTGGTTTGGGTTTTCCCCAGACTTATTTATTCATTTTATTGTCATTGTTTGTTAGCCTACTATTAGTAGTTTAACTACTACTGCAGGCACCAACGTTAACAGCTTAAACTTAAACTTTACTGTAAAAAAAGAGGCACTATAGTTTGAAATGCCGGTACAGTGGGTGGAGTAATATGCATTTTCAGTGAGAGTTGACCCTGCCTTCAGAGGACGGAGATGAGGCAAAGAGAGGCTGCTGTGGATGTAAAGGGAGTTTCTTTGGAAGACTGCTCTTGGGCACCATCTAGCTCTGGCACTGGTAAATCCATCTCAGTTACATATGTGAGCAGGAGGATGATGGGAAATGTAGTTTCATGCGAGGTCCATGCGGGTACATGGGAACCATCAGTGCACCAACAAAAATATCCACTAATCAAAGCAAATCAAAGAGATAAACTAAACATGCAGTTAAATTAAATTCCAAAACACTTAACATTGTGTAAGAAAATGTAGGCCTAAGTACACCCTTGTTACACATAGGAATATCTTGAATTTCAACCAAAATATAAAAATGTACATTTCTGGTTTATAGATGGTTGGCTTTGTTCGTCCCTTGATTACACGTCTACAGTAAAGGATAATTGTTCTAACATTTATTTATAGATCAAGACATACCAGTCCAAAATGGCGGAGATAGAAGACATATTTGAGGGAGTTGAAGAAGCCATTGATGGAGCTGACGATGACATTGAAGACCTATCAGAAGAAGCACAAGAGGAAATAAAAGCAGAAGTAGCTGAAGCACGAGCAGAAGTTGCAGAGCTTTCCAAAGTTAGCGAGACCTTAAAAACCTTGCTTCAATACGTCACAACAAGTATACCAAAAATAGTAGGATTTGTTGTGAAAAATTTAGCTATCGGTGCTATCTTGTGGGGTGTAAATGTTGTTCTTAACAAATTGCTTCCCGATAAACAACAATCCTTGGATGTACAGAGTAAGCGTGCTGTGATTAAGGCATTAACCGCAATCATTAAAAATGAAACAGGCCTCAGTGAAAAGCTCCTAAAGTGGATGACAGACCACAAAGATGATATGATTCAACTGGAAGGATTTGAAGTACCAATGGAATCAATTATTCAGAAATACATTGGACCAGTATCTGATGTACGTAATGTTTTGCTACTTTTTATTTATGTTCTATTAACAATATATACAGCAGTTATCGTCAAAAGTTTACATACATACAATGGAAATGAATAATTTCTAGGAGTTTCTCTAAAACCCCAAAATTGAGTTCCTGCCAGCAGAGAGAGAATTGAGGCATCCACTTCATTTATTATTAAATGTAGTAGTAACCTAGTATCAGTTGTAAGAATTCCGTTTGTGTAATATTTAATACCAATTCAGATTTTAGAACATACAGCAGCAACAGGGTAACACTGTATTTTAAGCAGTTATTAGGGAGTTATTAACAATGTTTTTCAGGAACCAATCCTATCTAATACTATAGCTTTTCTCTTATTAGCAACCTCTGGATAATGGCAACTTTTTGATGGCTACCAAGTGATTGTTAATAAGCAGCATTTACCATGTGTATATACTTTCGTGGCCTGCCTACTACATCATTAGAAACTGAAAGGTAGGGTATTAAATACCTCTTCTGTGCTGATTTGATGTTTGATATTTCACAATTTGATGTTTTAGGCCGTTGAGCAAGCCTTCAAAGTTGCAACCTCGCTCACGAAAAAGATTGACGGGAAAACCCAGATCAACATCCCAACAGCAGAAGACATCCAGCAGTTCCTTGCAGCTGCCGATGCATTTCTCCAAGCCTTCAGTAATTTGATTCAGTTTGTCTCCACACATGTTCAACAGATTAAAGAGCTTAAAACCTTTCCATTGACACAGGCAGACATTGACTCTCTTAAAACTCAGCTGGATGATGCTAAGGCCTTACCTTTGTGGTAAACAAAAAATATGTCTTGACTTTTGATAATGTATAGGATCAAAAGAGACAGGCACACACTGCTCCAAAAGCTTGCATTTTTCTCATATTCACGATTAAAACAGCTAATAATAAACTCTGGAAAGTTAAAATATTCAAAACGCAGTTTTTGTTTTCTGGTATAACTGCTTATTAACATAGACGTGAATGATTAAAACACAATTGTTAATAGAAATACAATGCTTGAGCTTCAACTAAACACGACAAGATTAAAAAAGCAATATAATTGTGTGTATTTTTCATTTTACCATTTTTATTCTTCACAAGTATAAATGTTGTTGTGATATATGTGACTCATATTATTAAGTGGCTTCTCATTAAAAAAAGAACAAACATATGGTGTCAAGGCTATATATAAATAGCAACAATGTTGGTATGTCCATTTGCTTTTGCCCTTAAGGCCTAATTACAACATATACTAGAATGAAAATGTTTTAAGTTATAGCCTACTAATAGAGCATCACATTCATGTTTAGTTGCTATTTTTAATCTCAAATATATTAATTATTTTGACATATCTATCACTATCATGTGGCAGTCAGTCAAGGTCATTCTTAGGTGCAAAAAACATGGCCACAGAATGTACCAAGTGGGTATGGCCATGTAACTGAGAAAATAATGAGAAGAGTTGAATGTGTTGAAATGTGTTCACTCTAGAATATGTTGAAATTAGGCCTTTAAGGAGGCAAACAACATACATCAGAAGTGATTGGGTCTGATGAGCACGTACAAAATGCCAAAAAATAAAGATATAGTCATTGCTTTTACACTCACCTAGTTCCGAGGTGTTTTATTTTTTGTTCAGGAATCAGTCTTGTATTCTTCATTACCTGCAAGGATGAAAACCCACACACACACCCACATACACCACCCACCCACCCACACACACACACACACCAACACACACACCCACCCACCCACCCACCCACACACACACACCCACCCACACACACACACCCACCCACACAGACAGACACACAGGAGGATGCAACATTGACAATGGATAATTGCAAAGCATATGATATGGTTTATTTAGATTTCTAGAAAGCTTTTGATAAAGTCCCGCATAAAAGATTAATTCTCAAACTGAACGCAGTAGGGATTCAAGGAAATGCATGCACATGGATTAGGGAGTGATTAACATGTAGAAAACATTCATTGCACTCCAGGATCTTCTTTATCTGTGGTCCGACGAAGACACCGGCTTTGACCTTTGCCTCAGACAGCTTAGGTAAGAAGTCTTGAAGGTACTCGAAGGCTGCCGACTCCTTATCTAGAGATCTGAGAAATTGTTTCATAAGGCCCAATTTGATGTGCAGTGGTGGCATCAGCACCTTCCGGGGGTCCACCAGTGGCTCCCACTTGACGTTGTTCCTCCCCACAGAGAACTCGGTCCGCTGTGGCCAGTCCCGCCTGTGGTAGTGCGCCTTGGTGTCCCTGCTGTCCCAAAGACAAAGATAGCAGGGAAACGTGGTAAAACTGCCTTGGAGACTGTCACAAAGACGGCCAGAGTGGGTGGCGTCAGACCGGAAGCAGGAAGGAATTCAAACACAGACAGACGGTGCTGGTGATGAGCTGAGTGCAATGGCTGCACTCAGCGTTTATTAACAAATAAAAGGGTTGTCAACAGTACAAAAAACAGGACACGGCACTTGCGCCAAAATAAACAGACATACAAAACGGACTAACACTAAACAAACGGTGCACGGACAGACAAACAGACACGGTGAGAACAAACACTTATATTTACGATCGTATTTAACTCTACTTTTACTCCTCTCTCTCTCACCCGTTCTCCTCTTCCGAACACCCAAACACGAGTGACTAAAACGTGCATCTATATATACTGTTGTGCTGGGATTCAATTACTAATTAATTACTCACTTGAATCCCAGCACGTGAATTCATTACGTGCAACCCCGTGCCACACATTATACACATTTTATCTGCACGTGAAGTGATGTGCCATCCTCGTGCCTAAATATAATTATACACTTTAAATACACGTGAAACACAGACCCGTTTATATCCCGTGTACCAATCTATACACCAACATTAACATACGCACGCATACATACAAACACAGATCACACAAATGCACACAGGGGCGGGGCACTTTGCCACAAGACCCATCAGGAATGCCACCATTTTGAAGTCTCCTATGACCTTGATGCCATCTCAGAAAAATGCAGATATGTATCCACTTAGGCAGCTGGAACTAAACTGAACTGGTGGGCTTAAGGCCCCTGTATTTATACTACTATTTATGTTACTGGAAAGTTCTAGAAAGTTCTAGAAGTTACTCCAAGTTTACTCAGCACTGAATCTATCTGGAATGTTCTGGAAAATAGGTAAATTTCAAAATATCACTGTCCTGGTCACAAAAGCAAAGTTTGTGGGGAATAATAACCATGTTCTATACTTTTGAGGCATAAGCAATTCGGAAATAACACTTACTACCCAGGAACCAAAAAAAAAAAAAAAATTGTTACACGGTGTTATTATTATTATTATTTGTTTATTTAGTAGATGCCTTTATCCAAGGCGACTTACAGCGACTAGGGTGTGTGAACTATGCATCAACTGCAGAGTCACTTACAATTACATCCCACCCGAAAGACGGAGCACAAGGAGGTTAAGTGACTTGCTCAGGGTCAAACAATGAGTCAGTGGCTCAGGTGGGATTTGAACTGGGGACCTCCTGGTTACAAGCCCTTTTCTTTAATCACTGGACCACACAGCCTCCCATAATAATAATGGCCAGCTGGTTTGGGTTTTCCCCAGACTTATTTATTCATTTTATTGTCATTGTTTGTTAGCCTACTATTAGTAGTTTAACTACTACTGCAGGCACCAACGTTAACAGCTTAAACTTAAACTTTACTGTAAAAAAAGAGGCACTATAGTTTGAAATGCCGGTACAGTGGGTGGAGTAATATGCATTTTCAGTGAGAGTTGACCCTGCCTTCAGAGGACGGAGATGAGGCAAAGAGAGGCTGCTGTGGATGTAAAGGGAGTTTCTTTGGAAGACTGCTCTTGGGCACCATCTAGCTCTGGCACTGGTAAATCCATCTCAGTTACATATGTGAGCAGGAGGATGATGGGAAATGTAGTTTCATGCGAGGTCCATGCGGGTACATGGGAACCATCAGTGCACCAACAAAAATATCCACTAATCAAAGCAAATCAAAGAGATAAACTAAACATGCAGTTAAATTAAATTCCAAAACACTTAACATTGTGTAAGAAAATGTAGGCCTAAGTACACCCTTGTTACACATAGGAATATCTTGAATTTCAACCAAAATATAAAAATGTACATTTCTGGTTTATAGATGGTTGGCTTTGTTCGTCCCTTGATTACACGTCTACAGTAAAGGATAATTGTTCTAACATTTATTTATAGATCAAGACATACCAGTCCAAAATGGCGGAGATAGAAGACATATTTGAGGGAGTTGAAGAAGCCATTGATGGAGCTGACGATGACATTGAAGACCTATCAGAAGAAGCACAAGAGGAAATAAAAGCAGAAGTAGCTGAAGCACGAGCAGAAGTTGCAGAGCTTTCCAAAGTTAGCGAGACCTTAAAAACCTTGCTTCAATACGTCACAACAAGTATACCAAAAATAGTAGGATTTGTTGTGAAAAATTTAGCTATCGGTGCTATCTTGTGGGGTGTAAATGTTGTTCTTAACAAATTGCTTCCCGATAAACAACAATCCTTGGATGTACAGAGTAAGCGTGCTGTGATTAAGGCATTAACCGCAATCATTAAAAATGAAACAGGCCTCAGTGAAAAGCTCCTAAAGTGGATGACAGACCACAAAGATGATATGATTCAACTGGAAGGATTTGAAGTACCAATGGAATCAATTATTCAGAAATACATTGGACCAGTATCTGATGTACGTAATGTTTTGCTACTTTTTATTTATGTTCTATTAACAATATATACAGCAGTTATCGTCAAAAGTTTACATACATACAATGGAAATGAATAATTTCTAGGAGTTTCTCTAAAACCCCAAAATTGAGTTCCTGCCAGCAGAGAGAGAATTGAGGCATCCACTTCATTTATTATTAAATGTAGTAGTAACCTAGTATCAGTTGTAAGAATTCCGTTTGTGTAATATTTAATACCAATTCAGATTTTAGAACATACAGCAGCAACAGGGTAACACTGTATTTTAAGCAGTTATTAGGGAGTTATTAACAATGTTTTTCAGGAACCAATCCTATCTAATACTATAGCTTTTCTCTTATTAGCAACCTCTGGATAATGGCAACTTTTTGATGGCTACCAAGTGATTGTTAATAAGCAGCATTTACCATGTGTATATACTTTCGTGGCCTGCCTACTACATCATTAGAAACTGAAAGGTAGGGTATTAAATACCTCTTCTGTGCTGATTTGATGTTTGATATTTCACAATTTGATGTTTTAGGCCGTTGAGCAAGCCTTCAAAGTTGCAAACTCACTCACGAAAAAGATTGACGGGAAAACCCAGATCAACATCCCAACAGCAGAAGACATCCAGCAGTTCCTTGCAGCTGCCGATGCATTTCTCCAAGCCTTCAGTAATTTGATTCAGTTTGTCTCCACACATGTTCAACAGATTAAAGAGCTTAAAACCTTTCCATTGACACAGGCAGACATTGACTCTCTTAAAACTCAGCTGGATGATGCTAAGGCCTTACCTTTGTGGTAAACAAAAAATATGTCTTGACTTTTGATAATGTATAGGATCAAAAGAGACAGGCACACACTGCTCCAAAAGCTTGCATTTTTCTCATATTCACGATTAAAACAGCTAATAATAAACTCTGGAAAGTTAAAATATTCAAAACGCAGTTTTTGTTTTCTGGTATAACTGTTTATTAACATAGACGTGAATGATTAAAACACAATTGTTAATAGAAATACAATGCTTGAGCTTCAACTAAACACGACAAGATTAAAAAAGCAATATAATTGTGTGTATTTTTCATTTTACCATTTTTATTCTTCACAAGTATAAATGTTGTTGTGATATATGTGACTCATATTATTAAGTGGCTTCTCATTAAAAAAAGAACAAACATATGGTGTCAAGGCTATATATAAATAGCAACAATGTTGGTATGTCCATTTGCTTTTGCCCTTAAGGCCTAATTACAACATATACTAGAATGAAAATGTTTTAAGTTATAGCCTACTAATAGAGCATCACATTCATGTTTAGTTGCTATTTTTAATCTCAAATATATTCATTATTTTGACATATCTATCACTATCATGTGGCAGTCAGTCAAGGTCATTCTTAGGTGCAAAAAACATGGCCACAGAATGTACCAAGTGGGTATGGCCATGTAACTGAGAAAATAATGAGAAGAGTTGAATGTGTTGAAATGTGTTCACTCTAGAATATGTTGAAATTAGGCCTTTAAGGAGGCAAACAACATACATCAGAAGTGATTGGGTCTGATGAGCACGTACAAAATGCCAAAAAATAAAGATATAGTCATTGCTTTTACACTCACCTAGTTCCGAGGTGTTTTATTTTTTGTTCAGGAATCAGTCTTGTATTCTTCATTACCTGCAAGGATGAAAACCCACACACACACCCACATACACCACCCACCCACCCACACACACACACACACCAACACACACACCCACCCACACACACACACCCACCCACACACACACACCCACCCACACAGACAGACACACAGGAGGATGCAACATTGACAATGGATAATTGCAAAGCATATGATATGGTTTATTTAGATTTCTAGAAAGCTTTTGATAAAGTCCCGCATAAAAGATTAATTCTCAAACTGAACGCAGTAGGGATTCAAGGAAATGCATGCACATGGATTAGGGAGTGATTAACATGTAGAAAACATTCATTGCACTCCAGGATCTTCTTTATCTGTGGTCCGACGAAGACACCGGCTTTGACCTTTGCCTCAGACAGCTTAGGTAAGAAGTCTTGAAGGTACTCGAAGGCTGCCGACTCCTTATCTAGAGATCTGAGAAATTGTTTCATAAGGCCCAATTTGATGTGCAGTGGTGGCATCAGCACCTTCCGGGGGTCCACCAGTGGCTCCCACTTGACGTTGTTCCTCCCCACAGAGAACTCGGTCCGCTGTGGCCAGTCCCGCCTGTGGTAGTGCGCCTTGGTGTCCCTGCTGTCCCAAAGACAAAGATAGCAGGGAAACGTGGTAAAACTGCCTTGGAGACTGTCACAAAGACGGCCAGAGTGGGTGGCGTCAGACCGGAAGCAGGAAGGAATTCAAACACAGACAGACGGTGCTGGTGATGAGCTGAGTGCAATGGCTGCACTCAGCGTTTATTAACAAATAAAAGGGTTGTCAACAGTACAAAAAACAGGACACGGCACTTGCGCCAAAATAAACAGACATACAAAACGGACTAACACTAAACAAACGGTGCACGGACAGACAAACAGACACGGTGAGAACAAACACTTATATTTACGATCGTATTTAACTCTACTTTTACTCCTCTCTCTCTCACCCGTTCTCCTCTTCCGAACACCCAAACACGAGTGACTAAAACGTGCATCTATATATACTGTTGTGCTGGGATTCAATTACTAATTAATTACTCACTTGAATCCCAGCACGTGAATTCATTACGTGCAACCCCGTGCCACACATTATACACATTTTATCTGCACGTGAAGTGATGTGCCATCCTCGTGCCTAAATATAATTATACACTTTAAATACACGTGAAACACAGACCCGTTTATATCCCGTGTACCAATCTATACACCAACATTAACATACGCACGCATACATACAAACACAGATCACACAAATGCACACAGGGGCGGGGCACTTTGCCACAAGACCCATCAGGAATGCCACCATTTTGAAGTCTCCTATGACCTTGATGCCATCTCAGAAAAATGCAGATATGTATCCACTTAGGCAGCTGGAACTAAACTGAACTGGTGGGCTTAAGGCCCCTGTATTTATACTACTATTTATGTTACTGGAAAGTTCTAGAAAGTTCTAGAAGTTACTCCAAGTTTACTCAGCACTGAATCTATCTGGAATGTTCTGGAAAATAGGTAAATTTCAAAATATCACTGTCCTGGTCACAAAAGCAAAGTTTGTGGGGAATAATAACCATGTTCTATACTTTTGAGGCATAAGCAATTCGGAAATAACACTTACTACCCAGGAACCAAAAAAAAAAAAAAAATTGTTACACGGTGTTATTATTATTATTATTTGTTTATTTAGTAGATGCCTTTATCCAAGGCGACTTACAGCGACTAGGGTGTGTGAACTATGCATCAACTGCAGAGTCACTTACAATTACATCCCACCCGAAAGACGGAGCACAAGGAGGTTAAGTGACTTGCTCAGGGTCAAACAATGAGTCAGTGGCTCAGGTGGGATTTGAACTGGGGACCTCCTGGTTACAAGCCCTTTTCTTTAATCACTGGACCACACAGCCTCCCATAATAATAATGGCCAGCTGGTTTGGGTTTTCCCCAGACTTATTTATTCATTTTATTGTCATTGTTTGTTAGCCTACTATTAGTAGTTTAACTACTACTGCAGGCACCAACGTTAACAGCTTAAACTTAAACTTTACTGTAAAAAAAGAGGCACTATAGTTTGAAATGCCGGTACAGTGGGTGGAGTAATATGCATTTTCAGTGAGAGTTGACCCTGCCTTCAGAGGACGGAGATGAGGCAAAGAGAGGCTGCTGTGGATGTAAAGGGAGTTTCTTTGGAAGACTGCTCTTGGGCACCATCTAGCTCTGGCACTGGTAAATCCATCTCAGTTACATATGTGAGCAGGAGGATGATGGGAAATGTAGTTTCATGCGAGGTCCATGCGGGTACATGGGAACCATCAGTGCACCAACAAAAATATCCACTAATCAAAGCAAATCAAAGAGATAAACTAAACATGCAGTTAAATTAAATTCCAAAACACTTAACATTGTGTAAGAAAATGTAGGCCTAAGTACACCCTTGTTACACATAGGAATATCTTGAATTTCAACCAAAATATAAAAATGTACATTTCTGGTTTATAGATGGTTGGCTTTGTTCGTCCCTTGATTACACGTCTACAGTAAAGGATAATTGTTCTAACATTTATTTATAGATCAAGACATACCAGTCCAAAATGGCGGAGATAGAAGACATATTTGAGGGAGTTGAAGAAGCCATTGATGGAGCTGACGATGACATTGAAGACCTATCAGAAGAAGCACAAGAGGAAATAAAAGCAGAAGTAGCTGAAGCACGAGCAGAAGTTGCAGAGCTTTCCAAAGTTAGCGAGACCTTAAAAACCTTGATTCAATACGTCACAACAAGTATACCAAAAATAGTAGGATTTGTTGTGAAAAATTTAGCTATCGGTGCTATCTTGTGGGGTGTAAATGTTGTTCTTAACAAATTGCTTCCCGATAAACAACAATCCAAGGATGTACAGAGAAAGCGTGCTGTGATTAAGGCATTAACCGCAATCATTAAAAATGAAACAGGCCTCAGTGAAAAGCTCCTAAAGTGGATGACAGACCACAAAGATGATATGATTCAACTGGAAGGATTTGAAGTACCAATGGAATCAATTATTCAGAAATACATTGGACCAGTATCTGATGTACGTAATGTTTTGCTACTTTTTATTTATGTTCTATTAACAATATATACAGCAGTTATCGTCAAAAGTTTACATACATACAATGGAAATGAATAATTTCTAGGAGTTTCTCTAAAACCCCAAAATTGAGTTCCTGCCAGCAGAGAGAGAATTGAGGCATCCACTTCATTTATTATTAAATGTAGTAGTAACCTAGTATCAGTTGTAAGAATTCCGTTTGTGTAATATTTAATACCAATTCAGATTTTAGAACATACAGCAGCAACAGGGTAACACTGTATTTTAAGCAGTTATTAGGGAGTTATTAACAATGTTTTTCAGGAACCAATCCTATCTAATACTATAGCTTTTCTCTTATTAGCAACCTCTGGATAATGGCAACTTTTTGATGGCTACCAAGTGATTGTTAATAAGCAGCATTTACCATGTGTATATACTTTCGTGGCCTGCCTACTACATCATTAGAAACTGAAAGGTAGGGTATTAAATACCTCTTCTGTGCTGATTTGATGTTTGATATTTCACAATTTGATGTTTTAGGCCGTTGAGCAAGCCTTCAAAGTTGCAAACTCACTCACGAAAAAGATTGACGGGAAAACCCAGATCAACATCCCAACAGCAGAAGACATCCAGCAGTTCCTTGCAGCTGCCGATGCATTTCTCCAAGCCTTCAGTAATTTGATTCAGTTTGTCTCCACACATGTTCAACAGATTAAAGAGCTTAAAACCTTTCCATTGACACAGGCAGACATTGACTCTCTTAAAACTCAGCTGGATGATGCTAAGGCCTTACCTTTGTGGTAAACAAAAAATATGTCTTGACTTTTGATAATGTATAGGATCAAAAGAGACAGGCACACACTGCTCCAAAAGCTTGCATTTTTCTCATATTCACGATTAAAACAGCTAATAATAAACTCTGGAAAGTTAAAATATTCAAAACGCAGTTTTTGTTTTCTGGTATAACTGTTTATTAACATAGACGTGAATGATTAAAACACAATTGTTAATAGAAATACAATGCTTGAGCTTCAACTAAACACGACAAGATTAAAAAAGCAATATAATTGTGTGTATTTTTCATTTTACCATTTTTATTCTTCACAAGTATAAATGTTGTTGTGATATATGTGACTCATATTATTAAGTGGCTTCTCATTAAAAAAAGAACAAACATATGATGTCAAGGCTATATATAAATAGCAACAATGTTGGTATGTCCATTTGCTTTTGCCCTTAAGGCCTAATTACAACATATACTAGAATGAAAATGTTTTAAGTTATAGCCTACTAATAGAGCATCACATTCATGTTTAGTTGCTATTTTTAATCTCAAATATATTAATTATTTTGACATATCTATCACTATCATGTGGCAGTCAGTCAAGGTCATTCTTAGGTGCAAAAAACATGGCCACAGAATGTACCAAGTGGGTATGGCCATGTAACTGAGAAAATAATGAGAAGAGTTGAATGTGTTGAAATGTGTTCACTCTAGAATATGTTGAAATTAGGCCTTTAAGGAGGCAAACAACATACATCAGAAGTGATTAGGTCTGATGAGCACGTACAAAATGCCAAAAAATAAAGATATAGTCATTGCTTTTACACTCACCTAGTTCTGAGGTGTTTTATTTTTTGTTCAGGAATCAGTCTTGTATTCTTCATTACCTGCAAGGATGAAAACCCACACACACACCCCCACATATACCACCCACCCACCCACACACACACACACACCAACACACACACCCACCCACCCCCCCACCCACCCACCCACACACACCCACCCACCCACACACACACACACACACACACACACACACACAGACAGACATACAGGAGGATGCAACATTGACAATGGATAATTGCAAAGCATATGACATGGTTCATTTAGATTTCCAGAAAGCTTTTGATAAAGTCCCGCATAAAAGATTAATTCTCAAACTGAACGCAGTAGGGATTCAAGGAAATGCATGCACATGGATTAGGGAGTGATTAACATGTAGAAAACAGAAAGTACTGATTAGCGGAGAAACCTCAAAATGGAGCGAGGTAACCAGTGGTGTACCACAGGGATCAGTATTAGGTCCTCTGCTATTCCTAATCTACATTAATGATTTAGATTCTGATATAGTAAGCAAACTTGTTAAATTTGTAGACAACATAAAAATAGGAGGAGTGGCAAACACTGTTGCAGCAGCAAAGGTCATTCAAAATGATCTAGACAGTATTCAGAACTGGGCAGACACATGGCAAATGACATTTAATAGAGAAAAGCGTAAAGTATTGCATGCAGGCAAAAAAAAATTATAAATATCATATGGGAGATACTGAAATTGAAGAAGGGAACTATGAAAAAGACCTAGGAGTTTATGTGGACTCAGAAATGTCTTCATCTAGACAATGTGGGGAAGCTATAAAAAAGGCCAACAAGATGCTCAGATATATTGTGAGAAGTGTTGAATTTAAATCAAGGGAAGTAATGTTAAAACTTTACAATGCATTAGTAAGACCTCACCTTGAATATTGTGTTCAGTTCTGGTCACCTCGTTACAAAAAGGATATTGCTGCTCTATAAAGAGTGCAAAGAAGAGCAACCAGAATTATCCCAGGTTTAAAAGGGATGTCGTATGCAGACAGGCTAAAAGAATTGAATCTATTCAGTCTTGGACAAAGAAGACTATGCGGTGATCTGATTCACAATGTCGACCCAAGGGACTTTTTCGACATGAAAAAAGAAACAAGGGCCAGGGGTCACAAATGGAGATTAGATAAAAGGGGCATTCAGAACAGAAAATAAGAGGCACTTTTTTACACAGAGAATTGTGAGGGTCTGGAACCAACTCCCCAGTAATGTTGTTGAAGCTGACACCATGAGATCCTTCAAGAACCTGCTTGATGAGATTCTGGGATCAATAAGCTACTAACAACTATATGAGCAAGATGGGCCAAATGGCCTCCTCTCGTTTATAAACTTTCTTATGTTCTTCTGTTTTATTCCCTCGGTGGGTGGGACCAAGTGCAACTCTGGTATAGAGAGTTCAGTGATACCTACCCAATGGGCAGGCATATCTCATACATAATGTTCATTGGTGGTCGTCTTCTCTTTCAGGGAACCAGGGTTACATTAAGTTCTTCCATCAGCGTTTTAACTTTATTAAGAATACTACAGGCAAGTCGCTGAGGTATGTCATTTTGGAAGCCGCAGCGTGTCGCTCAACAAACGACTCCCCCAGTTAATCAAAACGACCGTCAATTCTTTCCCTACAGGGAATTCTACTGTACCGGTTATTAATATTCATAACTATTACACCTGCACTCGCAAACTCCTGATATTTGGCTCAAACAAAGGTCAAGGTGTAGCATATTTCCAATAGTTATGAATCAAAATGTCGACCATTGTTTCCCTACAGGGAATTCTACTGCACCTCTCATTAATATTCATAACTATTATACCTGAACTCGCAAACTCATGATATTTGGCTCAATCAAAGTGAGTGAGCCCAATATCAGGAGTTTGCAAGTTTGGGTTAAATAGTTATTTAGTACTCATTTGGGTAATAGTTATATACTCAATAGGGTGTACGTTGTCACTGAGCCAAATATCGTCATTTTCGTAGCTATACTGAAGGAGTTATGAATAACAACAGTGGGGCTGTGTTTACCGCAAAGTAACTTTTGAATATCGAATATCAAACCAATTTCACCAGGGTGTTTTATTTAGGCGTATATTTTACTTTTATTAAGTCTGCAGTCTGGAGTTTCAACAGAGCAACGCAGGCTCCGCAAGCAATCGCAAAGAAGCTCCCAGATCTATTTCTGTCTTCTCCTTATATAGACAGTTGTTCTGAGCGTACGTGACTTTTGTCACATATCTGCTAGTTAAACGCATGCAAGCATCCTGCTTCAACACCTGTAGGCAGCCAGACTAGACTTGTGGTTTATCTTGAGTTTTGTTTACCAACTGCTTCTATTGGTTACTGGTTTGTTGAGTCAGTTGCTATGGGACGTTGGTCCTTTACAAACATACTGATTGGTCCTTATATAGCTGATGCGACATCAGCTGAATATACAAGCTCCCACAAGTCTAGTCAGCTGAAACCACAAACACATCTTTATACTTTATTTCTATATTTTATTTAATATACTTATAAAAGCAAAACACGCATTATTCTATAACTAAAGTTCTGTTTGTCCTACGGACCTAGCAAAGCCATCAAAGTGTACAGACAGTAAAGAGTCATTTTCCCAAGACATTCCCTCCTTTTGTAATTAAATTACAACCATAAAGCAGGAAATTACATTACATCATCAGCCATTTCACTAAAAGGATCAGTGTCATCACCATCATTACACTGACCTTCAGTGGTGAGCAGAGGCATAGTTAAGGCGTTATCCACGACTTTGGTACAGAGCTTTTTAATACAAGTAATCAGAAGCATTAATGCTATTAACACCACTAAACTTGAGTTGTATCATCCTGTTTCAGTGGTTGATAGCCCAGTATGCGGGAACACAATACTTCATTGGCTAGCCCTGTAAGTAATCTCTTTTGTTTCTTAAGCACATATTTCAAATAACAGAATAATAACATAGCAATAAGCAATACCAATAATGAAATAAGCGAGGAAGCATGTCCCCCTACATTCCACCAGTCAGCCCAGTCCACTCCAGCACTTTCTCCAGCTAATCCACATAGGATACCCCACCCGCATGATCGGGCGTCTGCTAATATCAGTTGCCCACTGTTGCCCACCAGTGACGCCTGCACTCTAGCTATCACTACTCTTGAGTGAACGTCCATAAACTGCTTGTTAATGTGTGCCAATGCCATCAGCATACCTGTATGATTAATTGTCTTCATCCATTCTTCAGCGTCTTCGATAATGCCTGTGATGTTAATAGGTGGAGTGGGGTGCATGCTCAGGTGTCCCACAGTCACAACACCCTGTGGGTGAAAACACTTCCCACCCCCATGCTTGAGGTGATTACGCACCATGTTCCATTCCTCATCTGAGTTCATCTTTTGTACCCTAACTTTGGGTGTACCGTTGCTTCCATCATTTGCATTGACAGGTTAGTGCTGCCAGCATGGTCACACAGAATAGCATCACCAAATTCAAACACTCAGTGGCCTTGAAGTACAGGGTGGCATTTTGGGCATGCTGATCAACCCATGTTATTTGTGGGACGATAACCCGTGTTCCAATTACTACCCCTAGGCTACTGACTGTTATCCCGGTACTGTGGTGGACCCGACTGGTGGTATGTGGCACTATTAAAATAAAACAAATATCTTCATCACATCGTTCAGTACATATCACCATATTATCCTGAAACTCTGGATACGCTGGGTATCTGTTCTTAGCTAACCCACGTAACATCTGTTCTCTCCAATCTGTCAAATTTATATCTTCAATTATTGCGTCAACCGTCTCTCTCATGACATTTGTTGTAATATCCAGTGTTTCACCAGTCATTTGTTCAGCCATGGCCAATCTCTGAATAGCATCGTTTGATATCTTCAATGTTTATTCTTACCAATGTTTGCAACCAGATTACTCCCATCACAAATGGTTTTGCCCTCCCCACAGCTACCAACCTGTCTGGGGGGAAATGGCATCAACGGGGGACATTGAGTGGAGTGGAACTGTAGCTTCATACCTCCCATATACCCTGTATTTTCCCAAGTACCGTTACACACACTGTGCGCTATCCTTTGCCCTGTCACATTAACACATGTCCAATTATAAGTATCATGGGTGCAACCCCACATTCTGCTGTTTTTGCTCTCGACTTGTTGCATTAGCTTGCTCCTGTTGTCACTGTTTGGTATAGTTTTTTGTCGTCCAGAGACAGTCCACCTCCAATGACGCGTTACTGCTTACAGTTCGGTTGCATATTGACTCATACTGGACCCCTCCCACTGTTATATCACAAGTAGAACATTGTTCAAACTGTGCTGGAGTCATTGTATTATTCTGGCTTATCAAACGCACAGGTTGCCACGTTCCCTCTATGTCACTCTCGAAGGGAAGTGGTCTTTGTTTCCATCCATTACCCTGTTGTTGTCTAAGGATTCAAGTGCAGTTCTTCCAGGGGGCCCCCAAAGCTTGTCTCTCTGCACACTCCTCGTTCCATGCCCAGAGGTGTGGAATCCTCTCCGACTCTGGAATGACATGATACTTGAAACACAAATCATGTTACTGTCCGTTGCTGCTCCCGCCGTCTGTGGAAAGAGATATGCCATTAGTTTCGGGGTATTCAGTGTCACCATCAGCACTATGTATGGACCATGCCATTGACATCTCTTTACCCTCCTTGTGTCCATTTTGTGTGTTTATAATAGACTGCTGTTTCTTGCCCGGATCCTTAATAGAACCGTCGGCACCCAACCTGTCCCCCCCCCCTTTTTTTTTTTTACATCAATGCATTCTGTTTCTATCTGTGCAAGTATGACAAAATATATCTACTGACACAGCTGCTGTTTTGTGGTTAACAGGAAACCGCACTGCTTCCTCAGCTAGCTTGTCAGCCTTTTCGTTGCCTAGAGACAGAGGATCTGTTCCTTGACTGTGTGCTTTCACTTTAGCTGACTGTGTGGTTTGTCCAGTTCTTTTACTTGGTCGTATAACGAAACAATCACCGCGCCTATGCCCGAGATTACCATAATTGTCACATTTAGGCTTCTGCCCCTGTTTGCAATCTGACCTTTTTTGTCCCATTTTACCACAGTTCTGACATGCTCCATCAAATCATACAGCACATATTTTCATTTTTATATTCCTTTTGTCTGTTTACAACTCCTACTGCCCAATTCATTACTCTTTCGCATGCGTTCCCTGGGTTTAGTTTACCCCCAGCTCAATTGCCTTCTGCAAATGTGGACCCAGTCCACTAATTAATACCTATACAAACACTTGATCTGACTCTTTTGGGTCAACACTTCCTTAATAATCAGGATATGCTTCCCACTTGCGTACTCCATAATCCTGCACTGACTCATTCTCTTTCTGCTTGACTCCCATTATTACGGACCAGTCAATACGTGCCCCCTCAGTAGTTTGTTTAATTGTTGCTTTCAAGTATTGTCTTTGGTCTCGTACTGTATCGTCTTTTGAGTAGGTACTGTCCCTGATCTCTCCCCGTAATTTGGCTAGAATTCTGCTTCGCATGCTCCCATGGTCAATGTCAGGAGTTCAGTTTCAGTTAATCCGTGTGACAAAGCCTGTTGCTCTACCTTAGTCCAATAATCTTTAGTTGCATATTTGCATTTAATCTTTGGCAGACATCCTCCTAATGACTGCTTTTCTAACACCGTTAATGCATAAACTGTCATTTCCTTTTCCCATTGTGCTTCTCACGCACTCTTACTGGTGTTGCAACTTTCTTTTTTATTATATTTTTTCTTTTTCTACTGGATAATTTCAATCGGTTCCTGCTGCATTAAACCACAATCTTGTTTATGTGACGCCCATGTATCTGGGTAAACTGCACAGACTGTGCAGATTATTCCCTTCTGCCATCTACTATGTTTGATTAACACATAATCCACTATCTCAGATGACATTATGTCTTCCTTATACAACTCAATATGTTTATATTGACTTCAAGTTACTCTCCTGAACACACTTTTGAATTAGAACAATACAACACAACAACACACAAATAACTAACACAACATGACCCGGGTCACCCAATCACACCTCGCAATCCGCACTAAATACGGTACAACACTGCCACGACGGCAAACACTTTCCCTTACCTATTTGTCTACTGGGACTTAACCTGCCCTCTGTCATGCCTCAAGTCCCGGTCCAACAAACACCCACAAAGATTCTTTAAATGCTCTGTCAAGGTACAAACTCAACTGTTAGCGACTGGATCCACTAAATATTGGGGATGGTAATTAAAACATACTCACCCTCCTTGGACAGTCGAGAACAGACAAGTCAGCGTGACAACTAATTGCAAACTGTTCGTGACGTCAAAACTGTAGTGGGATATTTTGAAAAGACTCGACATAAGACAGTCTGTTCTACTGATCTTATAAGCCTTAATACGCGGCGCAAAGGAAGTCAGCAAATGCATTCAAAATACAATTCTGACATTCACATTCAATATGAACAAAATGTGCACATGGACAGACAAACAGAGAGGAAAAAAAGAAGTTGAATTGCATTGCAATCTAAATGTTGATACACTGAGTTGAATTGTAATGTAATCTAATGTACAGACAAATGCCTTTTTTTTAAAAATAATAAATAAAATAAATGATATCAGTCAATTTACCTCTACTCAATTAATAGTTCTTTTGTGACGTCTTATCTTAGGCGTTGCGACAACATCAACATGCGTCCGCCTATTTTAATCAGTGCTTTACGGCTCTCAACCTACACTATATACTGCACCTATTACCAACAGTATTTACAGCTGTCTTCTTTAATCAGTGCTTTACGACTCCTGGCCTACACTATTTTAATCAGTGGTTTACGCGTCCCAGGGTCTACACTATATACTTCGCCTATAGCCAACAATATGGCTAGGCCACGCGTTTAATCAGTGCTTACAGGCTTTCAACCAACACTCGACAGATCTGATTGTATTAATCCAATAAGTCTAACCTACCGTCTCTGTGTCTCTCAGTTTGTTCGGGATACTTTATCCGCCTCGCCGGTGCCCTCAGACAGATCCAGAGCGGCCTCTGTCCGTTTCCGGAACGCGGTAGTCCTGACCTTAGTATTTGTTAAGGTCCCGTCGACAGTTGACTCTGTTTCCCAGGACAATCAGCGGGCGGAGTTCAGTATCCCATCCTCGTCGCCAAATTGTGGTGGAAGTTTCGTTTCCAGACCCTATAACAGAGACTCAGGCCTTGCAGACAAAGTGGAGTAAAACAAAAGCTTTTATTAAGTCTGCAGACTGGAGTTTCAACAGAGCAACGCAGGCTCCGCAAGCAATCGCAAAGAAGCTCCCAGATCTATTCCTATCTTCTCCTTATATAGACAGTTGTTCTGAGCATACGTGACTTTTGCCACATATCTGCTAGTTAAACGCATGCAAGCATCCTGCTTCAACACCTGTAGGCAGCCAGACTAGACTTGTGGTTTATCTTGAGTTTTGTTTACCAACTGCTTCTATTGGTTACTGGTTTGTTGAGTCAGTTGCTATGGGACGTTGGTCCTTTACAAACATACTGATTGGTCCTTACATAGCTGATGTGACATCAGCTGAATATGCAAGCTCCCACAAGTCTAGTCAGCTGAAACCACAAACACATCTTTATACTTTATTTCTATATTTTATTTAATATACTTATAAAAGCAAAACACGCATTATTCTATAACTAAAGTTCTGTTTGACCTACGGACCTAGCAAAGCCATCAAAGTGTACAGACAGTAAAGAGTAATTTTCCCAAGACACTATTCAACATAGATACATAAAGCAAATAAGAAGCTGTGCAATTGGCATATGTGGCATGATTGCCCTCTGTTCTGCCCCAATATACCACGTTGGGCCGGGCTAAATAGAAGTGGGGCTTGCAGAGGGGTTGCCCCTTGTCAGGTACCGGCAGAGAAATCGGTGGCCAAAAGTGATTTAACCAGTTAAATTCAAGGCTACTTCTTCAACATAGACAAATACATTTATGCACTAAAAGCCAGCGAATAAGAAGCTGAGCGAATGAGAAGCTGGCGAATAAGAAGCCAACTTCAGCCTTGTCTCTAAAACCACAGACATGTGAAACGTTTGTATGTAAATGGAATGTGTGTATAGTAAAAAAAAAAGTGCTCTATTCCTAAACAGCAGTGTTTATACCTCATTATACCTGGACTCTTGACCGGAGGGTTGTGGGTTCAATCCTGGGTGAGGGACACTGCTGTTGTACCCTTGAGCAAGGTAATTTACCTAGATTCAGTATAAACAACTGGATAAATTGGTAATTGCATGTAAACATAATGTGATATAATTGTGACAATTGTAAGTTGCCCTGGATAAGGGTGTCTGCTATAAAATAAATAATAGTAATTTAAATGCAATCTGCTGAACTATTTGCATTTGACTTGGTATTTGTATATTCTGAAATATAAGAATTTGCATTTGAATTTCAAATCATGGGAAAGCTTCAAAAATATTTCAATTTTAAACACTTTTCAATAATAATGCTCATAATAAAGTAGAGACTTTTCAGTATTGCTGGTAAAGTTGATTAACCTGAAAGATGCAAACTAAAGAGGACTTTTGTGAACTTCATGTTTATTAAACATAACAAACAAAACAAGTAAAAATAATAATTGTGCAATGCACACATATATAAACATATACATATATCTCATCATTTGTCAGTTTTTCACAAACCTGGTCCTGCTGGCCCACTGTGTCTGCTGTTTGTGTTCCAACTGAGTTCTCAATTATTAAATTGATCCCCCAGTTAAACTAACAATTAGTGACTTAATGCAATGTTAGAAATAACTTGAAATATCTAACTCTTTTGGCTGCTTTCACAAACCCTGATCAGCACTAATCTTGAACTACTTTACCTGAGTTAACATTAGGTAGTCCTAGATTAGTATTAATTGAGGCCTGTGCAGCCAGCCATTTCTACAAATAATTCAAATGCTCTGATTAGACATTTTATTCATTCAATTGAGGGTTCAATTCGTAATTTAAAGCTCAGTTGGTACACACCTGTTAATTATTATGAACTATGTGATTACTGTGTTTATGTTGTTATTATATAAACTGCTTTCCTTGTATGTCACCTTAAATTAACATTTGTTGTATGGGAAAGTATTTGAAGTCTGCACTCTCCTCTCCTCCTTCTCCTCTCCTCTCTCCTCTGCTAAATGTACTTATTTCCAATCTGTAATCCAAGCCTCCACTAACAACCCACGTAAACTATTCTCTACCTTCTCCTCCCTCCTAAACCCTCCCCCCTCCTCCTCCCTCCTCTATCTCCCCTGATGACTTTGCCTCCTTCTTCTCTTCTAAAATCTCAGATATCCGCAAACTCTTTAACACCTCTCCCTCCCCCTCACCCCCTCCTGCTCCAACCCCTACACCCACTGCATCCCCTACTAACTCACCCTCCTTCTCCACCTTCTCGCCCCTCTCAGACTCTGACCTCTCCTCCCTGCTCCAGGGTCACAAACCCACCACGTGTGCCCTGGACCCCCTCCCCACTCACCTCTTTCAAACAGCTGCTCCTGCTCTACTTCCCTTCATCTCCTCCCTTCTCAACACCTCTCTACTTTCTGGTCTCTTTCCCTCTGCCTTCAAAAAAGCCTCTATCACTCCCCTCCTCAAAAACCTACCCTCGACCCCACCTCCCTCCAGAGCTACCGTCCTGTCTCCCTCCTACCCTTCCTCTCCAAAACCCTCGAGCGGACTGTACGCCGCCAGCTCTCTGCTTTCCTGTCCAACCACTCTCTGCTCGACCCTCTCCAATCTGGCTTCCGCTCTGCTCACTCCACTGAAACTGCCCTCCTGTCTGTCACCAACTCACTTAAGTCTGCCCCAACTCACTTAAGTCTCTCCTCTGTCCTAATTCTCCTCGACCTCTCTGCTGCCTTTGACACTGTTGATCACTCCATTCTACTATCATCTCTCGCTGACCTGGGGATCTCTGGCACTGCTCTGGCCTGGTTCTCCTCTTACCTCTCCAACCGCACTTACCAGGTAACCTGGCATGGAGCAACCTCCACACCTCACCCTCTCTTAACAGGAGTCCCCCAAGGGTCAGTCTTGGGTCCTCTCCTGTTCTCTCTCTACACCCGCTCCCTGGGCCCCCTCATCGCATCCTATGGTTTCTCATACCATTTATATGCTGATGATGCTCAGATTTTCCTCTCCTTCCCCACCTCTGACTCCACCATCTCCTCCCGTATCTCTACCTGTCTGTCTGCTATTTCCTCCTGGATGCACTCGCATCACCTTAAACTCAACCTCTCTAAATCTGACCTCCTTTTCTTTCCCTCCTCCTCCCCCTCCTCTGATCTCTCTCTATCTCTGTTCCTCTGGAATCTACTACACTCTCTCCCTCTTCCTCTGCTAAGAACCTCGGGAGTCACCCTGGACCCCTGCCTCTCTTATTCCCAGCACATCTCCACTCTGGCACGCACTTGTCGATTCTTCCTGAGCAACATCCGAAGAATCCGACCCTTCCTCACCAACTACGCCACCCAGCTCCTGGTCCAGGCCTTGGTACTCTCCCGCCTAGACTACTGCAACTCCCTCCTGGCTGGCCTCCCTGCGTCCGCCACCCGTCCGCTCCAGCTCATCCAGAACTCTGCTGCCCGCCTGGTGTTCTCTCTGCCTCGCTTCTCCCACGCAACTCCACTACTCCGCTCACTCCACTAGCTCCCAATCACCGCTCGCATCCAGTTCAAGACTCTTGTACAAGCCTACAGATGCCTTGACCAGACTGCACCCAGCTACCTCCAGACCCTCATCTCTCCCTACACACCCACTTGACCTCTCCGCTGGCTCTACCTCCTCTACGCTCCCCTGCCTCAAGAGCCCGCTCCTTCTCCACCCTCGCTCCGCAGTGGTGGAATGACCTTCCTACAGATGTCAGGACCGCCCAGTCCCTGACCACATTCCGGTGCCTCCTTAAGACTCACCTCTTCAGACAGCACCTGTAGAACTCCTCTGTTTTTCCCCTGGGACACTATCACCTTTCCTTAAATGAGCTTTATTTGCTCTTATCTGCCCCCTATTTTACTGCATTTAATCCTGTACTTCAGAGTACTGTAATCTGCCTAGTGTTTAATCTGTAGTATTTTGTAGTTAATCATATCCTGATGTAACTATCACTGTCACTGTTATCTGCTGTATTATTGAATTGTATTTTGTCACACTTGTATTTGCTTGAACCAAAGTCATTGTATTTGTCTTGTATTTATCTTGCTCTTATTGTATTATTACTTGTACTGTAACACTTGAAATGTATTTGCTTATGATTGTAAGTCGCCCTGGATAAGGGCGTCTGCTAAGAAATAAATAATAATAATAATAATATTTGTATTTAGTTTGGTAGTAAATGTATCACATTTGCATTTGTATTAAGCAAATTCGCAAGAACATTGACATTGCCACTGGTCTCATCAATTTCCTACTATCTGGAAAACACAAGTATGCTCAAAACCATAACCATCACATTTAACAATGGAGTCACCCATACCTTTCAACATGTATGCTCAAAGTTTGAAATCATGTATAAAGTCGACATTGTTCAAGAGCAGTTCCCAGTCATTGGTGCTCATACAATCACCATTCACAAATGCCAGGGGATGACTCTAAAAACAGTTAGGATGGATCATGGTAACTCAATTTTCTCCTATGGACAAAGTTTTGTTGCACTTTCCACAGTTACTTAAGCAGTATCCACCTTATCAACTTTGACCCCACCTGCATCTACGCATGTCAAACTGCAGTTGAAGAGTACCATCGGCTCAGAGGGATTTATTGTCCAAAGTTGACAAGCTTGAAGGAGACTAACACGCACAAGGGAAAAGATTGTGTGCATTCCATTCACCGAGCCATCATTAATGTTCAGGAACAGCAAAAGTCTCAGTCTTCTAAGAGAACATTGCACTTACACATCCATTCAGAGGCTTGAGCAACCCCAATTTCACCTCATGCTATGCAAATGCAGCATTGCAGTGCCGCCTTCACTTTCAACCTCTGAAGGATTCATTAAAACACAGTCAACAAGAGGCTATCAGGAGCTCTGTTCACAAATAGGATCACTTGCCATCCACTGCGTCTCTAACTACTGTGGATATTTGTCACTTCTTAGGAGAACCTTTCAATAGAGGTGAGCAGCAACATGTTGCAGAGTTTCTCACCAAATTGTCTGAAATTTGTCCTGAAGTATCTTGCATGGTTTCAGTCACAATAAGTCATGGCATTCTATGTACTACATATAACTACTGCTCATCAAACCGAGAGGTGTTGTATATTTATCCTCTACATGTACCTGCTGGTACAGATTCCATTTGTTTGGAA
>NW_026707275.1:0-30891 GCF_902713425.1 Acipenser ruthenus | reverse complement strand
CCCTAACCCTAACCCTAACCCTAACCCTAACCCTAACCCTTAACCCTAACCCTAACCCTAACCCTAACCCTAACCCTAACCCTAACCCTAACCCTAACCCTTAACCCTAACCCTAACCCTAACCCTAACCCTAACCCTAACCCTAACCCTAACCCTAACCCTAACCCTAACCCTAACCCTGAGTCACACTAGTTTTGATGGGCCACAGATGGAGCTGCGTGCCTGCAACGGAGAGTGGGAGAGCTGGAGAGTGGGAGAGCTGGAGAGTGGGAGAGCTTGGGAGTGGAACGGCACTTGCATCCCAGTCGGATGCTGGGCTTTGGGACGCTCCATCCTTTTCACCGGCCATGGATGCGGCCAGGGCAGGGGGATGGATGCCTGGGACACAAGCCCAGTGCGGGGAGCTGCACGGCGGTTCGCCGGTGCCCCGCGTCCCAGGTGAACAGCGATTAATGAATTAATTAAATGCACGTCCCCCCCGGGTGCACGAGTGTTCTGAGGCCGGGTTGCAGTTCCGCGAGCTCGGGCGTGGGACGGCACTTGCATCCCAGTCGGATGCTGGGCTTTGGGACGCTCCATCCTTTTCACCGGCCATGGATGCGGCCAGGGCAGGGGGATGGATGCCTGGGACACAAGCCCAGTGCGGGGAGCTGCACGGCGGTTCGCCGGTGCCCCGCGTCCCAGGTGAACAGCGATTAATGAATTAATTAAATGCACGTCCCCCCCGGGTGCACGAGTGTTCTGAGGCCGGGTTGCAGTTCCGCGAGCTCGGGCGTGGGACGGCACTTGCATCCCAGTCGGATGCTGGGCTTTGGGACGCTCCATCCTTTTCACCGGCCATGGATGCGGCCAGGGCAGGGGGATGGATGCCTGGGACACAAGCCCAGTGCGGGGAGCTGCACGGCGGTTCGCCGGTGCCCCGCGTCCCAGGTGAACAGCGATTAATGAATTAATTAAATGCACGTCCCCCCCGGGTGCACGAGTGTTCTGAGGCCGGGTTGCAGTTCCGCGAGCTCGGGCGTGGGACGGCACTTGCATCCCAGTCGGATGCTGGGCTTTGGGACGCTCCATCCTTTTCACCGGCCATGGATGCGGCCAGGGCAGGGGGATGGATGCCTGGGACACAAGCCCAGTGCGGGGACCTGCACTGCGGTTAGCCCTGGTCCCGCGTCCGTGTGAACAGCGATGAATGAATTCATTCAATGCACGCCCCCCCCCCGGGTGCACGAGTGTTATGAAGCCGGGCTATCGTTCCCCGAGCTCGGCTGAACACTTGCGGCGTCCCCCGGGGGACCTGCACGGCGGTTAGCCCTGGTCCCGCGTCCCGTGTGAACAGCGATGAATGAATTCATTCAATGCACGCCCCCCCCCGGGTGCACGAGTGTTATGGGTCCCGGCTGGAGATCCGCGAGCTCGGCTGAACACCTGCGCAAGCGCCGCTGCGGAGACCCGTTAGAAGCAGCCCCGAAGGCCAGCGAAAATAGCCGAGAGTTAAGCCCCTCCCCGCCGTGGCTTCGTCAGCCACTCGCCGCTTCAAGAGGGACGGGCCTCTGGTCATGTCATGTCATAAATCACATGACCAGAGGCCCGCCCATCCTGACGTTGCGGAAGTTTGCCGAAGACACAGCGGGGAGAGGCTTAACTCTCGGCTATTTTCGGACCCGGCGAGAAGGCAGCAGGACGCTCTATTCACGGCTAACTCCCCGCGGTCCCCTCTGACCGATCGGAGCCGGTTTAGCGCTCCAGGCAGTCGGATACTTTAGCGCCTCAGCAGCGGGGGCGACGACCTCTAACATTCCCCGGGGAGCTGCCCGAGTGTAAGGCCGGGACCCCCGTCTGCTGGGGGAAAAAAATACCTGCACGTCCCCCCCCGTGTGCACGGGTGTTATGAGCTCGGGCTGAACACTTGCTCGTCCCCCCCGCCCCCGGGGAGCTGCACGGCGGAACAGCGATGAATGAATTCATTAAATGCACTTTCCCCCGGGTGCACGAGTGTTATGGGTCCCGGCTATCGTTCCCCGAGCTCGGCTGAACACTTGCGGCGTCCCCCGGGGGACCTGCACGGCGGTTAGCCCTGGTCCCGCGTCCCGTGTGAACAGCGATGAATGAATTCATTCAATGCACGCCCCCCCCCGGGTGCACGAGTGTTATGGGTCCCGGCTGGAGATCCGCGAGCTCGGGCTGAACACTTGCTCGTCCCCTGCAGTGTTTTTAGAAGAATTCCCGCAGAAATCGGATTTTTTTGAGCAATTCAAATAAGAGTAACAGCATTTGCATCCCCGGTGTCATAAATATTTTCCACCAGTAGATGGCAGCAGCCCCTAGAATTGGAGTCGGCAACCATTCAAATACTTGAAAAAGTACATTTTAATGAGTTTTTAAGCCAATTTTGGCAGGCTCTCAAAGAATCAGCGAATGTGGTAGGGGCTGAAAATTGCTACAGAGTACCTGTAGGACATGCAGATAAGTGGTGGAAAAGCACAGGTTGCTGGGCCTTTCGGTTCCGACGCTGCCCCTGTCCTTAAATGCCACTTCTAAGTGCACTGCAGGCCCTTGAAAAGTACATTTGGAAGGATTTTGAAGCGATGCAAGCAGGTAGAAACACCATTCCAAGGGCTGTAGTATCAGACTAACAGCCTGTAACTGAGCCCAGGGTTTTTAGAGCGATTCCTACAAAATTCAGCTTTTTTCCCATTCAACTAAGGCGACCGCTGCTTTAAGCCTATGGGTCATTTGTAACAATTTTGGCAGGCTCTCAAAGAATCAGCGAATGTGGTAGGTGGCTGAAAATTGCTACAGAGTACCTGTAGGACATGCAGATAAGTGGTGGAAAAGCACAGGTTGCTGGGCCTTTCGGTTCCGACGCTGCCCCTGTCCTTAAATGCCACTTCTAAGTGCACTGCAGGCCCCTTGAAAAAGTACATTTGGAAGGATTTTGAAGCGATGCAAGCAGGTAGAAACACCATTCCAAGGGCTGTAGTATCAGACTAACAGCCTGTAACTGAGCCCAGGGTTTTTAGAGCGATTCCTACAAAATTCAGCTTTTTTCCGTTTCTGTTTTTTACGTTTTCTGGTGAAAACGCCTATACGTTTCAATGGGAATCACATTAAAATTAATATTTCAATAACCCCTGGAGCTACCACCTCATACGAGGTATCGTTGGATAGGTATGATTGCAAGCTACAAAACAACACCGCACTCGAGTTTTTATTCGACTGCTACACTAAATAACGACCTTAAATAGGTTTCGTTTACATTTGGCGAAAAAACGTCCCGTTCAGGTTTTTTTTTTTTTTTTTTTTTTTTTAATATTTAAATAACCACAGGTGGTATCAATTGAATCAAGGTATGCCTGTAAAGGTATTACTGCGAGCTACAAAACAAGACCTTTAGCACGGAAACGAGTGTGACCCTAACCCTAACCCTGAGTCACACTAGTTTTGATGGGCCACAGATGGAGCTGCGTGCCTGCAACGGAGAGTGGGAGAGCTGGAGAGTGGGAGAGCTGGAGAGTGGGAGAGCTTGGGAGTGGAACGGCACTTGCATCCCAGTCGGATGCTGGGCTTTGGGACGCTCCATCCTTTTCACCGGCCATGGATGCGGCCAGGGCAGGGGGATGGATGCCTGGGACACAAGCCCAGTGCGGGGAGCTGCACGGCGGTTCGCCGGTGCCCCGCGTCCCAGGTGAACAGCGATTAATGAATTAATTAAATGCACGTCCCCCCCGGGTGCACGAGTGTTCTGAGGCCGGGTTGCAGTTCCGCGAGCTCGGGCGTGGGACGGCACTTGCATCCCAGTCGGATGCTGGGCTTTGGGACGCTCCATCCTTTTCACCGGCCATGGATGCGGCCAGGGCAGGGGGATGGATGCCTGGGACACAAGCCCAGTGCGGGGAGCTGCACGGCGGTTCGCCGGTGCCCCGCGTCCCAGGTGAACAGCGATTAATGAATTAATTAAATGCACGTCCCCCCCGGGTGCACGAGTGTTCTGAGGCCGGGTTGCAGTTCCGCGAGCTCGGGCGTGGGACGGCACTTGCATCCCAGTCGGATGCTGGGCTTTGGGACGCTCCATCCTTTTCACCGGCCATGGATGCGGCCAGGGCAGGGGGATGGATGCCTGGGACACAAGCCCAGTGCGGGGAGCTGCACGGCGGTTCGCCGGTGCCCCGCGTCCCAGGTGAACAGCGATTAATGAATTAATTAAATGCACGTCCCCCCCGGGTGCACGAGTGTTCTGAGGCCGGGTTGCAGTTCCGCGAGCTCGGGCGTGGGACGGCACTTGCATCCCAGTCGGATGCTGGGCTTTGGGACGCTCCATCCTTTTCACCGGCCATGGATGCGGCCAGGGCAGGGGGATGGATGCCTGGGACACAAGCCCAGTGCGGGGACCTGCACTGCGGTTAGCCCTGGTCCCGCGTCCCGTGTGAACAGCGATGAATGAATTCATTCAATGCACGCCCCCCCCCCGGGTGCACGAGTGTTATGAAGCCGGGCTATCGTTCCCCGAGCTCGGCTGAACACTTGCGGCGGTTAGCCCTGGTCCCGCGTCCCGGGTCTACAGCGATGAATGAATTCATTCAATGCACGCCCCCCCCCCGGGTGCACGAGTGTTATGAAGCCGGGCTATCGTTCCCCGAGCTCGGCTGAACACTTGCGGCGTCCCCCGGGGGACCTGCACGGCGGTTAGCCCTGGTCCCGCGTCCCGTGTGAACAGCGATGAATGAATTCATTCAATGCACGCCCCCCCCCGGGTGCACGAGTGTTATGGGTCCCGGCTGGAGATCCGCGAGCTCGGCTGAACACCTGCGCAAGCGCCGCTGCGGAGACCCGTTAGAAGCAGCCCCGAAGGCCAGCGAAAATAGCCGAGAGTTAAGCCCCTCCCCGCCGTGGCTTCGTCAGCCACTCGCCGCTTCAAGAGGGACGGGCCTCTGGTCATGTCATGTCATAAATCACATGACCAGAGGCCCGCCCATCCTGACGTTGCGGAAGTTTGCCGAAGACACAGCGGGGAGAGGCTTAACTCTCGGCTATTTTCGGACCCGGCGAGAAGGCAGCAGGACGCTCTATTCACGGCTAACTCCCCGCGGTCCCCTCTGACCGATCGGAGCCGGTTTAGCGCTCCAGGCAGTCGGATACTTTAGCGCCTCAGCAGCGGGGGCGACGACCTCTAACATTCCCCGGGGAGCTGCCCGAGTGTAAGGCCGGGACCCCCGTCTGCTGGGGGAAAAAAATACCTGCACGTCCCCCCCCGTGTGCACGGGTGTTATGAGCTCGGGCTGAACACTTGCTCGTCCCCCCCGCCCCCGGGGAGCTGCACGGCGGAACAGCGATGAATGAATTCATTAAATGCACTTTCCCCCCGGGTGCACGAGTGTTATGGGTCCCGGCTATCGTTCCCCGAGCTCGGCTGAACACTTGCGGCGTCCCCCGGGGGACCTGCACGGCGGTTAGCCCTGGTCCCGCGTCCCGTGTGAACAGCGATGAATGAATTCATTCAATGCACGCCCCCCCCCGGGTGCACGAGTGTTATGAAGCCGGGCTATCGTTCCCCGAGCTCGGCTGAACACTTGCGGCGGTTAGCCCTGGTCCCGCGTCCCGGGTCTACAGCGATGAATGAATTCATTCAATGCACGCCCCCCCCCCGGGTGCACGAGTGTTATGAAGCCGGGCTATCGTTCCCCGAGCTCGGCTGAACACTTGCGGCGTCCCCCGGGGGACCTGCACGGCGGTTAGCCCTGGTCCCGCGTCCCGTGTGAACAGCGATGAATGAATTCATTCAATGCACGCCCCCCCCCGGGTGCACGAGTGTTATGAAGCCGGGCTATCGTTCCCCGAGCTCGGCTGAACACTTGCGGCGGTTAGCCCTGGTCCCGCGTCCCGGGTCTACAGCGATGAATGAATTCATTCAATGCACGCCCCCCCCCCGGGTGCACGAGTGTTATGAAGCCGGGCTATCGTTCCCCGAGCTCGGCTGAACACTTGCGGCGTCCCCCGGGGGACCTGCACGGCGGTTAGCCCTGGTCCCGCGTCCCGTGTGAACAGCGATGAATGAATTCATTCAATGCACGCCCCCCCCCGGGTGCACGAGTGTTATGAAGCCGGGCTATCGTTCCCCGAGCTCGGCTGAACACTTGCGGCGGTTAGCCCTGGTCCCGCGTCCCGGGTCTACAGCGATGAATGAATTCATTCAATGCACGCCCCCCCCCCGGGTGCACGAGTGTTATGAAGCCGGGCTATCGTTCCCCGAGCTCGGCTGAACACTTGCGGCGTCCCCCGGGGGACCTGCACGGCGGTTAGCCCTGGTCCCGCGTCCCGTGTGAACAGCGATGAATGAATTCATTCAATGCACGCCCCCCCCCGGGTGCACGAGTGTTATGGGTCCCGGCTGGAGATCCGCGAGCTCGGCTGAACACCTGCGCAAGCGCCGCTGCGGAGACCCGTTAGAAGCAGCCCCGAAGGCCAGCGAAAATAGCCGAGAGTTAAGCCCCTCCCCGCCGTGGCTTCGTCAGCCACTCGCCGCTTCAAGAGGGACGGGCCTCTGGTCATGTCATGTCATAAATCACATGACCAGAGGCCCGCCCATCCTGACGTTGCGGAAGTTTGCCGAAGACACAGCGGGGAGAGGCTTAACTCTCGGCTATTTTCGGACCCGGCGAGAAGGCAGCAGGACGCTCTATTCACGGCTAACTCCCCGCGGTCCCCTCTGACCGATCGGAGCCGGTTTAGCGCTCCAGGCAGTCGGATACTTTAGCGCCTCAGCAGCGGGGGCGACGACCTCTAACATTCCCCGGGGAGCTGCCCGAGTGTAAGGCCGGGACCCCCGTCTGCTGGGGGAAAAAAATACCTGCACGTCCCCCCCCGTGTGCACGGGTGTTATGAGCTCGGGCTGAACACTTGCTCGTCCCCCCCGCCCCCGGGGAGCTGCACGGCGGAACAGCGATGAATGAATTCATTAAATGCACTTTCCCCCCGGGTGCACGAGTGTTATGGGTCCCGGCTATCGTTCCCCGAGCTCGGCTGAACACTTGCGGCGTCCCCCGGGGGACCTGCACGGCGGTTAGCCCTGGTCCCGCGTCCCGTGTGAACAGCGATGAATGAATTCATTCAATGCACGCCCCCCCCCGGGTGCACGAGTGTTATGAAGCCGGGCTATCGTTCCCCGAGCTCGGCTGAACACTTGCGGCGGTTAGCCCTGGTCCCGCGTCCCGGGTCTACAGCGATGAATGAATTCATTCAATGCACGCCCCCCCCCCGGGTGCACGAGTGTTATGAAGCCGGGCTATCGTTCCCCGAGCTCGGCTGAACACTTGCGGCGTCCCCCGGGGGACCTGCACGGCGGTTAGCCCTGGTCCCGCGTCCCGTGTGAACAGCGATGAATGAATTCATTCAATGCACGCCCCCCCCCGGGTGCACGAGTGTTATGAAGCCGGGCTATCGTTCCCCGAGCTCGGCTGAACACTTGCGGCGGTTAGCCCTGGTCCCGCGTCCCGGGTCTACAGCGATGAATGAATTCATTCAATGCACGCCCCCCCCCCGGGTGCACGAGTGTTATGAAGCCGGGCTATCGTTCCCCGAGCTCGGCTGAACACTTGCGGCGTCCCCCGGGGGACCTGCACGGCGGTTAGCCCTGGTCCCGCGTCCCGTGTGAACAGCGATGAATGAATTCATTCAATGCACGCCCCCCCCCGGGTGCACGAGTGTTATGAAGCCGGGCTATCGTTCCCCGAGCTCGGCTGAACACTTGCGGCGGTTAGCCCTGGTCCCGCGTCCCGGGTCTACAGCGATGAATGAATTCATTCAATGCACGCCCCCCCCCCCGGGTGCACGAGTGTTATGAAGCCGGGCTATCGTTCCCCGAGCTCGGCTGAACACTTGCGGCGTCCCCCGGGGGACCTGCACGGCGGTTAGCCCTGGTCCCGCGTCCCGTGTGAACAGCGATGAATGAATTCATTCAATGCACGCCCCCCCCCGGGTGCACGAGTGTTATGGGTCCCGGCTGGAGATCCGCGAGCTCGGCTGAACACCTGCGCAAGCGCCGCTGCGGAGACCCGTTAGAAGCAGCCCCGAAGGCCAGCGAAAATAGCCGAGAGTTAAGCCCCTCCCCGCCGTGGCTTCGTCAGCCACTCGCCGCTTCAAGAGGGACGGGCCTCTGGTCATGTCATGTCATAAATCACATGACCAGAGGCCCGCCCATCCTGACGTTGCGGAAGTTTGCCGAAGACACAGCGGGGAGAGGCTTAACTCTCGGCTATTTTCGGACCCGGCGAGAAGGCAGCAGGACGCTCTATTCACGGCTAACTCCCCGCGGTCCCCTCTGACCGATCGGAGCCGGTTTAGCGCTCCAGGCAGTCGGATACTTTAGCGCCTCAGCAGCGGGGGCGACGACCTCTAACATTCCCCGGGGAGCTGCCCGAGTGTAAGGCCGGGACCCCCGTCTGCTGGGGGAAAAAAATACCTGCACGTCCCCCCCCGTGTGCACGGGTGTTATGAGCTCGGGCTGAACACTTGCTCGTCCCCCCCGCCCCCGGGGAGCTGCACGGCGGAACAGCGATGAATGAATTCATTAAATGCACTTTCCCCCCGGGTGCACGAGTGTTATGGGTCCCGGCTATCGTTCCCCGAGCTCGGCTGAACACTTGCGGCGTCCCCCGGGGGACCTGCACGGCGGTTAGCCCTGGTCCCGCGTCCCGTGTGAACAGCGATGAATGAATTCATTCAATGCACGCCCCCCCCCGGGTGCACGAGTGTTATGAAGCCGGGCTATCGTTCCCCGAGCTCGGCTGAACACTTGCGGCGGTTAGCCCTGGTCCCGCGTCCCGGGTCTACAGCGATGAATGAATTCATTCAATGCACGCCCCCCCCCCGGGTGCACGAGTGTTATGAAGCCGGGCTATCGTTCCCCGAGCTCGGCTGAACACTTGCGGCGTCCCCCGGGGGACCTGCACGGCGGTTAGCCCTGGTCCCGCGTCCCGTGTGAACAGCGATGAATGAATTCATTCAATGCACGCCCCCCCCCGGGTGCACGAGTGTTATGAAGCCGGGCTATCGTTCCCCGAGCTCGGCTGAACACTTGCGGCGGTTAGCCCTGGTCCCGCGTCCCGGGTCTACAGCGATGAATGAATTCATTCAATGCACGCCCCCCCCCCGGGTGCACGAGTGTTATGAAGCCGGGCTATCGTTCCCCGAGCTCGGCTGAACACTTGCGGCGTCCCCCGGGGGACCTGCACGGCGGTTAGCCCTGGTCCCGCGTCCCGTGTGAACAGCGATGAATGAATTCATTCAATGCACGCCCCCCCCCGGGTGCACGAGTGTTATGAAGCCGGGCTATCGTTCCCCGAGCTCGGCTGAACACTTGCGGCGGTTAGCCCTGGTCCCGCGTCCCGGGTCTACAGCGATGAATGAATTCATTCAATGCACGCCCCCCCCCCGGGTGCACGAGTGTTATGAAGCCGGGCTATCGTTCCCCGAGCTCGGCTGAACACTTGCGGCGTCCCCCGGGGGACCTGCACGGCGGTTAGCCCTGGTCCCGCGTCCCGTGTGAACAGCGATGAATGAATTCATTCAATGCACGCCCCCCCCCGGGTGCACGAGTGTTATGGGTCCCGGCTGGAGATCCGCGAGCTCGGCTGAACACCTGCGCAAGCGCCGCTGCGGAGACCCGTTAGAAGCAGCCCCGAAGGCCAGCGAAAATAGCCGAGAGTTAAGCCCCTCCCCGCCGTGGCTTCGTCAGCCACTCGCCGCTTCAAGAGGGACGGGCCTCTGGTCATGTCATGTCATAAATCACATGACCAGAGGCCCGCCCATCCTGACGTTGCGGAAGTTTGCCGAAGACACAGCGGGGAGAGGCTTAACTCTCGGCTATTTTCGGACCCGGCGAGAAGGCAGCAGGACGCTCTATTCACGGCTAACTCCCCGCGGTCCCCTCTGACCGATCGGAGCCGGTTTAGCGCTCCAGGCAGTCGGATACTTTAGCGCCTCAGCAGCGGGGGCGACGACCTCTAACATTCCCCGGGGAGCTGCCCGAGTGTAAGGCCGGGACCCCCGTCTGCTGGGGGAAAAAAATACCTGCACGTCCCCCCCCGTGTGCACGGGTGTTATGAGCTCGGGCTGAACACTTGCTCGTCCCCCCCGCCCCCGGGGAGCTGCACGGCGGAACAGCGATGAATGAATTCATTAAATGCACTTTCCCCCCGGGTGCACGAGTGTTATGGGTCCCGGCTATCGTTCCCCGAGCTCGGCTGAACACTTGCGGCGTCCCCCGGGGGACCTGCACGGCGGTTAGCCCTGGTCCCGCGTCCCGTGTGAACAGCGATGAATGAATTCATTCAATGCACGCCCCCCCCCGGGTGCACGAGTGTTATGAAGCCGGGCTATCGTTCCCCGAGCTCGGCTGAACACTTGCGGCGGTTAGCCCTGGTCCCGCGTCCCGGGTCTACAGCGATGAATGAATTCATTCAATGCACGCCCCCCCCCCGGGTGCACGAGTGTTATGAAGCCGGGCTATCGTTCCCCGAGCTCGGCTGAACACTTGCGGCGTCCCCCGGGGGACCTGCACGGCGGTTAGCCCTGGTCCCGCGTCCCGTGTGAACAGCGATGAATGAATTCATTCAATGCACGCCCCCCCCCGGGTGCACGAGTGTTATGAAGCCGGGCTATCGTTCCCCGAGCTCGGCTGAACACTTGCGGCGGTTAGCCCTGGTCCCGCGTCCCGGGTCTACAGCGATGAATGAATTCATTCAATGCACGCCCCCCCCCCGGGTGCACGAGTGTTATGAAGCCGGGCTATCGTTCCCCGAGCTCGGCTGAACACTTGCGGCGTCCCCCGGGGGACCTGCACGGCGGTTAGCCCTGGTCCCGCGTCCCGTGTGAACAGCGATGAATGAATTCATTCAATGCACGCCCCCCCCCGGGTGCACGAGTGTTATGAAGCCGGGCTATCGTTCCCCGAGCTCGGCTGAACACTTGCGGCGGTTAGCCCTGGTCCCGCGTCCCGGGTCTACAGCGATGAATGAATTCATTCAATGCACGCCCCCCCCCCGGGTGCACGAGTGTTATGAAGCCGGGCTATCGTTCCCCGAGCTCGGCTGAACACTTGCGGCGTCCCCCGGGGGACCTGCACGGCGGTTAGCCCTGGTCCCGCGTCCCGTGTGAACAGCGATGAATGAATTCATTCAATGCACGCCCCCCCCCGGGTGCACGAGTGTTATGGGTCCCGGCTGGAGATCCGCGAGCTCGGCTGAACACCTGCGCAAGCGCCGCTGCGGAGACCCGTTAGAAGCAGCCCCGAAGGCCAGCGAAAATAGCCGAGAGTTAAGCCCCTCCCCGCCGTGGCTTCGTCAGCCACTCGCCGCTTCAAGAGGGACGGGCCTCTGGTCATGTCATGTCATAAATCACATGACCAGAGGCCCGCCCATCCTGACGTTGCGGAAGTTTGCCGAAGACACAGCGGGGAGAGGCTTAACTCTCGGCTATTTTCGGACCCGGCGAGAAGGCAGCAGGACGCTCTATTCACGGCTAACTCCCCGCGGTCCCCTCTGACCGATCGGAGCCGGTTTAGCGCTCCAGGCAGTCGGATACTTTAGCGCCTCAGCAGCGGGGGCGACGACCTCTAACATTCCCCGGGGAGCTGCCCGAGTGTAAGGCCGGGACCCCCGTCTGCTGGGGGAAAAAAATACCTGCACGTCCCCCCCCGTGTGCACGGGTGTTATGAGCTCGGGCTGAACACTTGCTCGTCCCCCCCGCCCCCGGGGAGCTGCACGGCGGAACAGCGATGAATGAATTCATTAAATGCACTTTCCCCCCGGGTGCACGAGTGTTATGGGTCCCGGCTATCGTTCCCCGAGCTCGGCTGAACACTTGCGGCGTCCCCCGGGGGACCTGCACGGCGGTTAGCCCTGGTCCCGCGTCCCGTGTGAACAGCGATGAATGAATTCATTCAATGCACGCCCCCCCCCGGGTGCACGAGTGTTATGAAGCCGGGCTATCGTTCCCCGAGCTCGGCTGAACACTTGCGGCGGTTAGCCCTGGTCCCGCGTCCCGGGTCTACAGCGATGAATGAATTCATTCAATGCACGCCCCCCCCCCGGGTGCACGAGTGTTATGAAGCCGGGCTATCGTTCCCCGAGCTCGGCTGAACACTTGCGGCGTCCCCCGGGGGACCTGCACGGCGGTTAGCCCTGGTCCCGCGTCCCGTGTGAACAGCGATGAATGAATTCATTCAATGCACGCCCCCCCCCGGGTGCACGAGTGTTATGAAGCCGGGCTATCGTTCCCCGAGCTCGGCTGAACACTTGCGGCGGTTAGCCCTGGTCCCGCGTCCCGGGTCTACAGCGATGAATGAATTCATTCAATGCACGCCCCCCCCCCGGGTGCACGAGTGTTATGAAGCCGGGCTATCGTTCCCCGAGCTCGGCTGAACACTTGCGGCGTCCCCCGGGGGACCTGCACGGCGGTTAGCCCTGGTCCCGCGTCCCGTGTGAACAGCGATGAATGAATTCATTCAATGCACGCCCCCCCCCGGGTGCACGAGTGTTATGAAGCCGGGCTATCGTTCCCCGAGCTCGGCTGAACACTTGCGGCGGTTAGCCCTGGTCCCGCGTCCCGGGTCTACAGCGATGAATGAATTCATTCAATGCACGCCCCCCCCCCGGGTGCACGAGTGTTATGAAGCCGGGCTATCGTTCCCCGAGCTCGGCTGAACACTTGCGGCGTCCCCCGGGGGACCTGCACGGCGGTTAGCCCTGGTCCCGCGTCCCGTGTGAACAGCGATGAATGAATTCATTCAATGCACGCCCCCCCCCGGGTGCACGAGTGTTATGGGTCCCGGCTGGAGATCCGCGAGCTCGGCTGAACACCTGCGCAAGCGCCGCTGCGGAGACCCGTTAGAAGCAGCCCCGAAGGCCAGCGAAAATAGCCGAGAGTTAAGCCCCTCCCCGCCGTGGCTTCGTCAGCCACTCGCCGCTTCAAGAGGGACGGGCCTCTGGTCATGTCATGTCATAAATCACATGACCAGAGGCCCGCCCATCCTGACGTTGCGGAAGTTTGCCGAAGACACAGCGGGGAGAGGCTTAACTCTCGGCTATTTTCGGACCCGGCGAGAAGGCAGCAGGACGCTCTATTCACGGCTAACTCCCCGCGGTCCCCTCTGACCGATCGGAGCCGGTTTAGCGCTCCAGGCAGTCGGATACTTTAGCGCCTCAGCAGCGGGGGCGACGACCTCTAACATTCCCCGGGGAGCTGCCCGAGTGTAAGGCCGGGACCCCCGTCTGCTGGGGGAAAAAAATACCTGCACGTCCCCCCCCGTGTGCACGGGTGTTATGAGCTCGGGCTGAACACTTGCTCGTCCCCCCCGCCCCCGGGGAGCTGCACGGCGGAACAGCGATGAATGAATTCATTAAATGCACTTTCCCCCCGGGTGCACGAGTGTTATGGGTCCCGGCTATCGTTCCCCGAGCTCGGCTGAACACTTGCGGCGTCCCCCGGGGGACCTGCACGGCGGTTAGCCCTGGTCCCGCGTCCCGTGTGAACAGCGATGAATGAATTCATTCAATGCACGCCCCCCCCCGGGTGCACGAGTGTTATGAAGCCGGGCTATCGTTCCCCGAGCTCGGCTGAACACTTGCGGCGGTTAGCCCTGGTCCCGCGTCCCGGGTCTACAGCGATGAATGAATTCATTCAATGCACGCCCCCCCCCCGGGTGCACGAGTGTTATGAAGCCGGGCTATCGTTCCCCGAGCTCGGCTGAACACTTGCGGCGTCCCCCGGGGGACCTGCACGGCGGTTAGCCCTGGTCCCGCGTCCCGTGTGAACAGCGATGAATGAATTCATTCAATGCACGCCCCCCCCCGGGTGCACGAGTGTTATGAAGCCGGGCTATCGTTCCCCGAGCTCGGCTGAACACTTGCGGCGGTTAGCCCTGGTCCCGCGTCCCGGGTCTACAGCGATGAATGAATTCATTCAATGCACGCCCCCCCCCCGGGTGCACGAGTGTTATGAAGCCGGGCTATCGTTCCCCGAGCTCGGCTGAACACTTGCGGCGTCCCCCGGGGGACCTGCACGGCGGTTAGCCCTGGTCCCGCGTCCCGTGTGAACAGCGATGAATGAATTCATTCAATGCACGCCCCCCCCCGGGTGCACGAGTGTTATGAAGCCGGGCTATCGTTCCCCGAGCTCGGCTGAACACTTGCGGCGGTTAGCCCTGGTCCCGCGTCCCGGGTCTACAGCGATGAATGAATTCATTCAATGCACGCCCCCCCCCCGGGTGCACGAGTGTTATGAAGCCGGGCTATCGTTCCCCGAGCTCGGCTGAACACTTGCGGCGTCCCCCGGGGGACCTGCACGGCGGTTAGCCCTGGTCCCGCGTCCCGTGTGAACAGCGATGAATGAATTCATTCAATGCACGCCCCCCCCCGGGTGCACGAGTGTTATGGGTCCCGGCTGGAGATCCGCGAGCTCGGCTGAACACCTGCGCAAGCGCCGCTGCGGAGACCCGTTAGAAGCAGCCCCGAAGGCCAGCGAAAATAGCCGAGAGTTAAGCCCCTCCCCGCCGTGGCTTCGTCAGCCACTCGCCGCTTCAAGAGGGACGGGCCTCTGGTCATGTCATGTCATAAATCACATGACCAGAGGCCCGCCCATCCTGACGTTGCGGAAGTTTGCCGAAGACACAGCGGGGAGAGGCTTAACTCTCGGCTATTTTCGGACCCGGCGAGAAGGCAGCAGGACGCTCTATTCACGGCTAACTCCCCGCGGTCCCCTCTGACCGATCGGAGCCGGTTTAGCGCTCCAGGCAGTCGGATACTTTAGCGCCTCAGCAGCGGGGGCGACGACCTCTAACATTCCCCGGGGAGCTGCCCGAGTGTAAGGCCGGGACCCCCGTCTGCTGGGGGAAAAAAATACCTGCACGTCCCCCCCCGTGTGCACGGGTGTTATGAGCTCGGGCTGAACACTTGCTCGTCCCCCCCGCCCCCGGGGAGCTGCACGGCGGAACAGCGATGAATGAATTCATTAAATGCACTTTCCCCCCGGGTGCACGAGTGTTATGGGTCCCGGCTATCGTTCCCCGAGCTCGGCTGAACACTTGCGGCGTCCCCCGGGGGACCTGCACGGCGGTTAGCCCTGGTCCCGCGTCCCGTGTGAACAGCGATGAATGAATTCATTCAATGCACGCCCCCCCCCGGGTGCACGAGTGTTATGAAGCCGGGCTATCGTTCCCCGAGCTCGGCTGAACACTTGCGGCGGTTAGCCCTGGTCCCGCGTCCCGGGTCTACAGCGATGAATGAATTCATTCAATGCACGCCCCCCCCCCGGGTGCACGAGTGTTATGAAGCCGGGCTATCGTTCCCCGAGCTCGGCTGAACACTTGCGGCGTCCCCCGGGGGACCTGCACGGCGGTTAGCCCTGGTCCCGCGTCCCGTGTGAACAGCGATGAATGAATTCATTCAATGCACGCCCCCCCCCGGGTGCACGAGTGTTATGAAGCCGGGCTATCGTTCCCCGAGCTCGGCTGAACACTTGCGGCGGTTAGCCCTGGTCCCGCGTCCCGGGTCTACAGCGATGAATGAATTCATTCAATGCACGCCCCCCCCCCGGGTGCACGAGTGTTATGAAGCCGGGCTATCGTTCCCCGAGCTCGGCTGAACACTTGCGGCGTCCCCCGGGGGACCTGCACGGCGGTTAGCCCTGGTCCCGCGTCCCGTGTGAACAGCGATGAATGAATTCATTCAATGCACGCCCCCCCCCCGGGTGCACGAGTGTTATGAAGCCGGGCTATCGTTCCCCGAGCTCGGCTGAACACTTGCGGCGGTTAGCCCTGGTCCCGCGTCCCGGGTCTACAGCGATGAATGAATTCATTCAATGCACGCCCCCCCCCCGGGTGCACGAGTGTTATGAAGCCGGGCTATCGTTCCCCGAGCTCGGCTGAACACTTGCGGCGTCCCCCGGGGGACCTGCACGGCGGTTAGCCCTGGTCCCGCGTCCCGTGTGAACAGCGATGAATGAATTCATTCAATGCACGCCCCCCCCCGGGTGCACGAGTGTTATGGGTCCCGGCTGGAGATCCGCGAGCTCGGCTGAACACCTGCGCAAGCGCCGCTGCGGAGACCCGTTAGAAGCAGCCCCGAAGGCCAGCGAAAATAGCCGAGAGTTAAGCCCCTCCCCGCCGTGGCTTCGTCAGCCACTCGCCGCTTCAAGAGGGACGGGCCTCTGGTCATGTCATGTCATAAATCACATGACCAGAGGCCCGCCCATCCTGACGTTGCGGAAGTTTGCCGAAGACACAGCGGGGAGAGGCTTAACTCTCGGCTATTTTCGGACCCGGCGAGAAGGCAGCAGGACGCTCTATTCACGGCTAACTCCCCGCGGTCCCCTCTGACCGATCGGAGCCGGTTTAGCGCTCCAGGCAGTCGGATACTTTAGCGCCTCAGCAGCGGGGGCGACGACCTCTAACATTCCCCGGGGAGCTGCCCGAGTGTAAGGCCGGGACCCCCGTCTGCTGGGGGAAAAAAATACCTGCACGTCCCCCCCCGTGTGCACGGGTGTTATGAGCTCGGGCTGAACACTTGCTCGTCCCCCCCGCCCCCGGGGAGCTGCACGGCGGAACAGCGATGAATGAATTCATTAAATGCACTTTCCCCCCGGGTGCACGAGTGTTATGGGTCCCGGCTATCGTTCCCCGAGCTCGGCTGAACACTTGCGGCGTCCCCCGGGGGACCTGCACGGCGGTTAGCCCTGGTCCCGCGTCCCGTGTGAACAGCGATGAATGAATTCATTCAATGCACGCCCCCCCCCGGGTGCACGAGTGTTATGAAGCCGGGCTATCGTTCCCCGAGCTCGGCTGAACACTTGCGGCGGTTAGCCCTGGTCCCGCGTCCCGGGTCTACAGCGATGAATGAATTCATTCAATGCACGCCCCCCCCCCGGGTGCACGAGTGTTATGAAGCCGGGCTATCGTTCCCCGAGCTCGGCTGAACACTTGCGGCGTCCCCCGGGGGACCTGCACGGCGGTTAGCCCTGGTCCCGCGTCCCGTGTGAACAGCGATGAATGAATTCATTCAATGCACGCCCCCCCCCGGGTGCACGAGTGTTATGAAGCCGGGCTATCGTTCCCCGAGCTCGGCTGAACACTTGCGGCGGTTAGCCCTGGTCCCGCGTCCCGGGTCTACAGCGATGAATGAATTCATTCAATGCACGCCCCCCCCCCGGGTGCACGAGTGTTATGAAGCCGGGCTATCGTTCCCCGAGCTCGGCTGAACACTTGCGGCGTCCCCCGGGGGACCTGCACGGCGGTTAGCCCTGGTCCCGCGTCCCGTGTGAACAGCGATGAATGAATTCATTCAATGCACGCCCCCCCCCGGGTGCACGAGTGTTATGAAGCCGGGCTATCGTTCCCCGAGCTCGGCTGAACACTTGCGGCGGTTAGCCCTGGTCCCGCGTCCCGGGTCTACAGCGATGAATGAATTCATTCAATGCACGCCCCCCCCCCGGGTGCACGAGTGTTATGAAGCCGGGCTATCGTTCCCCGAGCTCGGCTGAACACTTGCGGCGTCCCCCGGGGGACCTGCACGGCGGTTAGCCCTGGTCCCGCGTCCCGTGTGAACAGCGATGAATGAATTCATTCAATGCACGCCCCCCCCCGGGTGCACGAGTGTTATGGGTCCCGGCTGGAGATCCGCGAGCTCGGCTGAACACCTGCGCAAGCGCCGCTGCGGAGACCCGTTAGAAGCAGCCCCGAAGGCCAGCGAAAATAGCCGAGAGTTAAGCCCCTCCCCGCCGTGTCTTCGTCAGCCACTCGCCGCTTCAAGAGGGACGGGCCTCTGGTCATGTCATGTCATAAATCACATGACCAGAGGCCCGCCCATCCTGACGTTGCGGAAGTTTGCCGAAGACACAGCGGGGAGAGGCTTAACTCTCGGCTATTTTCGGACCCGGCGAGAAGGCAGCAGGACGCTCTATTCACGGCTAACTCCCCGCGGTCCCCTCTGACCGATCGGAGCCGGTTTAGCGCTCCAGGCAGTCGGATACTTTAGCGCCTCAGCAGCGGGGGCGACGACCTCTAACATTCCCCGGGGAGCTGCCCGAGTGTAAGGCCGGGACCCCCGTCTGCTGGGGGAAAAAAATACCTGCACGTCCCCCCCCGTGTGCACGGGTGTTATGAGCTCGGGCTGAACACTTGCTCGTCCCCCCCGCCCCCGGGGAGCTGCACGGCGGAACAGCGATGAATGAATTCATTAAATGCACTTTCCCCCCGGGTGCACGAGTGTTATGGGTCCCGGCTATCGTTCCCCGAGCTCGGCTGAACACTTGCGGCGTCCCCCGGGGGACCTGCACGGCGGTTAGCCCTGGTCCCGCGTCCCGTGTGAACAGCGATGAATGAATTCATTCAATGCACGCCCCCCCCCGGGTGCACGAGTGTTATGAAGCCGGGCTATCGTTCCCCGAGCTCGGCTGAACACTTGCGGCGGTTAGCCCTGGTCCCGCGTCCCGGGTCTACAGCGATGAATGAATTCATTCAATGCACGCCCCCCCCCCGGGTGCACGAGTGTTATGAAGCCGGGCTATCGTTCCCCGAGCTCGGCTGAACACTTGCGGCGTCCCCCGGGGGACCTGCACGGCGGTTAGCCCTGGTCCCGCGTCCCGTGTGAACAGCGATGAATGAATTCATTCAATGCACGCCCCCCCCCGGGTGCACGAGTGTTATGAAGCCGGGCTATCGTTCCCCGAGCTCGGCTGAACACTTGCGGCGGTTAGCCCTGGTCCCGCGTCCCGGGTCTACAGCGATGAATGAATTCATTCAATGCACGCCCCCCCCCCGGGTGCACGAGTGTTATGAAGCCGGGCTATCGTTCCCCGAGCTCGGCTGAACACTTGCGGCGTCCCCCGGGGGACCTGCACGGCGGTTAGCCCTGGTCCCGCGTCCCGTGTGAACAGCGATGAATGAATTCATTCAATGCACGCCCCCCCCCGGGTGCACGAGTGTTATGAAGCCGGGCTATCGTTCCCCGAGCTCGGCTGAACACTTGCGGCGGTTAGCCCTGGTCCCGCGTCCCGGGTCTACAGCGATGAATGAATTCATTCAATGCACGCCCCCCCCCCGGGTGCACGAGTGTTATGAAGCCGGGCTATCGTTCCCCGAGCTCGGCTGAACACTTGCGGCGTCCCCCGGGGGACCTGCACGGCGGTTAGCCCTGGTCCCGCGTCCCGTGTGAACAGCGATGAATGAATTCATTCAATGCACGCCCCCCCCCGGGTGCACGAGTGTTATGGGTCCCGGCTGGAGATCCGCGAGCTCGGCTGAACACCTGCGCAAGCGCCGCTGCGGAGACCCGTTAGAAGCAGCCCCGAAGGCCAGCGAAAATAGCCGAGAGTTAAGCCCCTCCCCGCCGTGGCTTCGTCAGCCACTCGCCGCTTCAAGAGGGACGGGCCTCTGGTCATGTCATGTCATAAATCACATGACCAGAGGCCCGCCCATCCTGACGTTGCGGAAGTTTGCCGAAGACACAGCGGGGAGAGGCTTAACTCTCGGCTATTTTCGGACCCGGCGAGAAGGCAGCAGGACGCTCTATTCACGGCTAACTCCCCGCGGTCCCCTCTGACCGATCGGAGCCGGTTTAGCGCTCCAGGCAGTCGGATACTTTAGCGCCTCAGCAGCGGGGGCGACGACCTCTAACATTCCCCGGGGAGCTGCCCGAGTGTAAGGCCGGGACCCCCGTCTGCTGGGGGAAAAAAATACCTGCACGTCCCCCCCCGTGTGCACGGGTGTTATGAGCTCGGGCTGAACACTTGCTCGTCCCCCCCGCCCCCGGGGAGCTGCACGGCGGAACAGCGATGAATGAATTCATTAAATGCACTTTCCCCCCGGGTGCACGAGTGTTATGGGTCCCGGCTATCGTTCCCCGAGCTCGGCTGAACACTTGCGGCGTCCCCCGGGGGACCTGCACGGCGGTTAGCCCTGGTCCCGCGTCCCGTGTGAACAGCGATGAATGAATTCATTCAATGCACGCCCCCCCCCGGGTGCACGAGTGTTATGAAGCCGGGCTATCGTTCCCCGAGCTCGGCTGAACACTTGCGGCGGTTAGCCCTGGTCCCGCGTCCCGGGTCTACAGCGATGAATGAATTCATTCAATGCACGCCCCCCCCCCGGGTGCACGAGTGTTATGAAGCCGGGCTATCGTTCCCCGAGCTCGGCTGAACACTTGCGGCGTCCCCCGGGGGACCTGCACGGCGGTTAGCCCTGGTCCCGCGTCCCGTGTGAACAGCGATGAATGAATTCATTCAATGCACGCCCCCCCCCGGGTGCACGAGTGTTATGAAGCCGGGCTATCGTTCCCCGAGCTCGGCTGAACACTTGCGGCGGTTAGCCCTGGTCCCGCGTCCCGGGTCTACAGCGATGAATGAATTCATTCAATGCACGCCCCCCCCCCGGGTGCACGAGTGTTATGAAGCCGGGCTATCGTTCCCCGAGCTCGGCTGAACACTTGCGGCGTCCCCCGGGGGACCTGCACGGCGGTTAGCCCTGGTCCCGCGTCCCGTGTGAACAGCGATGAATGAATTCATTCAATGCACGCCCCCCCCCGGGTGCACGAGTGTTATGAAGCCGGGCTATCGTTCCCCGAGCTCGGCTGAACACTTGCGGCGGTTAGCCCTGGTCCCGCGTCCCGGGTCTACAGCGATGAATGAATTCATTCAATGCACGCCCCCCCCCCGGGTGCACGAGTGTTATGAAGCCGGGCTATCGTTCCCCGAGCTCGGCTGAACACTTGCGGCGTCCCCCGGGGGACCTGCACGGCGGTTAGCCCTGGTCCCGCGTCCCGTGTGAACAGCGATGAATGAATTCATTCAATGCACGCCCCCCCCCGGGTGCACGAGTGTTATGAAGCCGGGCTATCGTTCCCCGAGCTCGGCTGAACACTTGCGGCGGTTAGCCCTGGTCCCGCGTCCCGGGTCTACAGCGATGAATGAATTCATTCAATGCACGCCCCCCCCCCGGGTGCACGAGTGTTATGAAGCCGGGCTATCGTTCCCCGAGCTCGGCTGAACACTTGCGGCGTCCCCCGGGGGACCTGCACGGCGGTTAGCCCTGGTCCCGCGTCCCGTGTGAACAGCGATGAATGAATTCATTCAATGCACGCCCCCCCCCGGGTGCACGAGTGTTATGAAGCCGGGCTATCGTTCCCCGAGCTCGGCTGAACACTTGCGGCGGTTAGCCCTGGTCCCGCGTCCCGGGTCTACAGCGATGAATGAATTCATTCAATGCACGCCCCCCCCCCGGGTGCACGAGTGTTATGAAGCCGGGCTATCGTTCCCCGAGCTCGGCTGAACACTTGCGGCGTCCCCCGGGGGACCTGCACGGCGGTTAGCCCTGGTCCCGCGTCCCGTGTGAACAGCGATGAATGAATTCATTCAATGCACGCCCCCCCCCGGGTGCACGAGTGTTATGGGTCCCGGCTGGAGATCCGCGAGCTCGGCTGAACACCTGCGCAAGCGCCGCTGCGGAGACCCGTTAGAAGCAGCCCCGAAGGCCAGCGAAAATAGCCGAGAGTTAAGCCCCTCCCCGCCGTGGCTTCGTCAGCCACTCGCCGCTTCAAGAGGGACGGGCCTCTGGTCATGTCATGTCATAAATCACATGACCAGAGGCCCGCCCATCCTGACGTTGCGGAAGTTTGCCGAAGACACAGCGGGGAGAGGCTTAACTCTCGGCTATTTTCGGACCCGGCGAGAAGGCAGCAGGACGCTCTATTCACGGCTAACTCCCCGCGGTCCCCTCTGACCGATCGGAGCCGGTTTAGCGCTCCAGGCAGTCGGATACTTTAGCGCCTCAGCAGCGGGGGCGACGACCTCTAACATTCCCCGGGGAGCTGCCCGAGTGTAAGGCCGGGACCCCCGTCTGCTGGGGGAAAAAAATACCTGCACGTCCCCCCCCGTGTGCACGGGTGTTATGAGCTCGGGCTGAACACTTGCTCGTCCCCCCCGCCCCCGGGGAGCTGCACGGCGGAACAGCGATGAATGAATTCATTAAATGCACTTTCCCCCCGGGTGCACGAGTGTTATGGGTCCCGGCTATCGTTCCCCGAGCTCGGCTGAACACTTGCGGCGTCCCCCGGGGGACCTGCACGGCGGTTAGCCCTGGTCCCGCGTCCCGTGTGAACAGCGATGAATGAATTCATTCAATGCACGCCCCCCCCCGGGTGCACGAGTGTTATGAAGCCGGGCTATCGTTCCCCGAGCTCGGCTGAACACTTGCGGCGGTTAGCCCTGGTCCCGCGTCCCGGGTCTACAGCGATGAATGAATTCATTCAATGCACGCCCCCCCCCCGGGTGCACGAGTGTTATGAAGCCGGGCTATCGTTCCCCGAGCTCGGCTGAACACTTGCGGCGTCCCCCGGGGGACCTGCACGGCGGTTAGCCCTGGTCCCGCGTCCCGTGTGAACAGCGATGAATGAATTCATTCAATGCACGCCCCCCCCCGGGTGCACGAGTGTTATGAAGCCGGGCTATCGTTCCCCGAGCTCGGCTGAACACTTGCGGCGGTTAGCCCTGGTCCCGCGTCCCGGGTCTACAGCGATGAATGAATTCATTCAATGCACGCCCCCCCCACGGGTGCACGAGTGTTATGAAGCCGGGCTATCGTTCCCCGAGCTCGGCTGAACACTTGCGGCGTCCCCCGGGGGACCTGCACGGCGGTTAGCCCTGGTCCCGCGTCCCGTGTGAACAGCGATGAATGAATTCATTCAATGCACGCCCCCCCCCGGGTGCACGAGTGTTATGAAGCCGGGCTATCGTTCCCCGAGCTCGGCTGAACACTTGCGGCGGTTAGCCCTGGTCCCGCGTCCCGGGTCTACAGCGATGAATGAATTCATTCAATGCACGCCCCCCCCCCGGGTGCACGAGTGTTATGAAGCCGGGCTATCGTTCCCCGAGCTCGGCTGAACACTTGCGGCGTCCCCCGGGGGACCTGCACGGCGGTTAGCCCTGGTCCCGCGTCCCGTGTGAACAGCGATGAATGAATTCATTCAATGCACGCCCCCCCCCGGGTGCACGAGTGTTATGGGTCCCGGCTGGAGATCCGCGAGCTCGGCTGAACACCTGCGCAAGCGCCGCTGCGGAGACCCGTTAGAAGCAGCCCCGAAGGCCAGCGAAAATAGCCGAGAGTTAAGCCCCTCCCCGCCGTGGCTTCGTCAGCCACTCGCCGCTTCAAGAGGGACGGGCCTCTGGTCATGTCATGTCATAAATCACATGACCAGAGGCCCGCCCATCCTGACGTTGCGGAAGTTTGCCGAAGACACAGCGGGGAGAGGCTTAACTCTCGGCTATTTTCGGACCCGGCGAGAAGGCAGCAGGACGCTCTATTCACGGCTAACTCCCCGCGGTCCCCTCTGACCGATCGGAGCCGGTTTAGCGCTCCAGGCAGTCGGATACTTTAGCGCCTCAGCAGCGGGGGCGACGACCTCTAACATTCCCCGGGGAGCTGCCCGAGTGTAAGGCCGGGACCCCCGTCTGCTGGGGGAAAAAAATACCTGCACGTCCCCCCCCGTGTGCACGGGTGTTATGAGCTCGGGCTGAACACTTGCTCGTCCCCCCCGCCCCCGGGGAGCTGCACGGCGGAACAGCGATGAATGAATTCATTAAATGCACTTTCCCCCCGGGTGCACGAGTGTTATGGGTCCCGGCTATCGTTCCCCGAGCTCGGCTGAACACTTGCGGCGTCCCCCGGGGGACCTGCACGGCGGTTAGCCCTGGTCCCGCGTCCCGTGTGAACAGCGATGAATGAATTCATTCAATGCACGCCCCCCCCCGGGTGCACGAGTGTTATGAAGCCGGGCTATCGTTCCCCGAGCTCGGCTGAACACTTGCGGCGGTTAGCCCTGGTCCCGCGTCCCGGGTCTACAGCGATGAATGAATTCATTCAATGCACGCCCCCCCCCCGGGTGCACGAGTGTTATGAAGCCGGGCTATCGTTCCCCGAGCTCGGCTGAACACTTGCGGCGTCCCCCGGGGGACCTGCACGGCGGTTAGCCCTGGTCCCGCGTCCCGTGTGAACAGCGATGAATGAATTCATTCAATGCACGCCCCCCCCCGGGTGCACGAGTGTTATGAAGCCGGGCTATCGTTCCCCGAGCTCGGCTGAACACTTGCGGCGGTTAGCCCTGGTCCCGCGTCCCGGGTCTACAGCGATGAATGAATTCATTCAATGCACGCCCCCCCCACGGGTGCACGAGTGTTATGAAGCCGGGCTATCGTTCCCCGAGCTCGGCTGAACACTTGCGGCGTCCCCCGGGGGACCTGCACGGCGGTTAGCCCTGGTCCCGCGTCCCGTGTGAACAGCGATGAATGAATTCATTCAATGCACGCCCCCCCCCGGGTGCACGAGTGTTATGAAGCCGGGCTATCGTTCCCCGAGCTCGGCTGAACACTTGCGGCGGTTAGCCCTGGTCCCGCGTCCCGGGTCTACAGCGATGAATGAATTCATTCAATGCACGCCCCCCCCCCGGGTGCACGAGTGTTATGAAGCCGGGCTATCGTTCCCCGAGCTCGGCTGAACACTTGCGGCGTCCCCCGGGGGACCTGCACGGCGGTTAGCCCTGGTCCCGCGTCCCGTGTGAACAGCGATGAATGAATTCATTCAATGCACGCCCCCCCCCGGGTGCACGAGTGTTATGGGTCCCGGCTGGAGATCCGCGAGCTCGGCTGAACACCTGCGCAAGCGCCGCTGCGGAGACCCGTTAGAAGCAGCCCCGAAGGCCAGCGAAAATAGCCGAGAGTTAAGCCCCTCCCCGCCGTGGCTTCGTCAGCCACTCGCCGCTTCAAGAGGGACGGGCCTCTGGTCATGTCATGTCATAAATCACATGACCAGAGGCCCGCCCATCCTGACGTTGCGGAAGTTTGCCGAAGACACAGCGGGGAGAGGCTTAACTCTCGGCTATTTTCGGACCCGGCGAGAAGGCAGCAGGACGCTCTATTCACGGCTAACTCCCCGCGGTCCCCTCTGACCGATCGGAGCCGGTTTAGCGCTCCAGGCAGTCGGATACTTTAGCGCCTCAGCAGCGGGGGCGACGACCTCTAACATTCCCCGGGGAGCTGCCCGAGTGTAAGGCCGGGACCCCCGTCTGCTGGGGGAAAAAAATACCTGCACGTCCCCCCCCGTGTGCACGGGTGTTATGAGCTCGGGCTGAACACTTGCTCGTCCCCCCCGCCCCCGGGGAGCTGCACGGCGGAACAGCGATGAATGAATTCATTAAATGCACTTTCCCCCCGGGTGCACGAGTGTTATGGGTCCCGGCTATCGTTCCCCGAGCTCGGCTGAACACTTGCGGCGTCCCCCGGGGGACCTGCACGGCGGTTAGCCCTGGTCCCGCGTCCCGTGTGAACAGCGATGAATGAATTCATTCAATGCACGCCCCCCCCCGGGTGCACGAGTGTTATGGGTCCCGGCTGGAGATCCGCGAGCTCGGGCTGAACACTTGCTCGTCCCCTGCAGTGTTTTTAGAAGAATTCCCGCAGAAATCGGATTTTTTTGAGCAATTCAAATAAGAGTAACAGCATTTGCATCCCCGGTGTCATAAATATTTTCCACCAGTAGATGGCAGCAGCCCCTAGAATTGGAGTCGGCAACCATTCAAATACTTGAAAAAGTACATTTTAATGAGTTTTTAAGCCAATTTTGGCAGGCTCTCAAAGAATCAGCGAATGTGGTAGGGGGCTGAAAATTGCTACAGAGTACCTGTAGGACATGCAGATAAGTGGTGGAAAAGCACAGGTTGCTGGGCCTTTCGGTTCCGACGCTGCCCCTGTCCTTAAATGCCACTTCTAAGTGCACTGCAGGCCCCTTGAAAAAGTACATTTGGAAGGATTTTGAAGCCATGCAAGCAGGTAGAAACACCATTCCAAGGGCTGTAGTATCAGACTAACAGCCTGTAACTGAGCCCAGGGTTTTTAGAGCGATTCCTACAAAATTCAGCTTTTTTCCCATTCAACTAAGGCGACCGCTGCTTTAAGCCTATGGGTCATTTGTAACAATTTTGGCAGGCTCTCAAAGAATCAGCGAATGTGGTAGGTGGCTGAAAATTGCTACAGAGTACCTGTAGGACATGCAGATAAGTGGTGGAAAAGCACAGGTTGCTGGGCCTTTCGGTTCCGACGCTGCCCCTGTCCTTAAATGCCACTTCTAAGTGCACTGCAGGCCCCTTGAAAAAGTACATTTGGAAGGATTTTGAAGCGATGCAAGCAGGTAGAAACACCATTCCAAGGGCTGTAGTATCAGACTAACAGCCTGTAACTGAGCCCAGGGTTTTTAGAGCGATTCCTACAAAATTCAGCTTTTTTCCGTTTCTGTTTTTTACGTTTTCTGGTGAAAACGCCTATACGTTTCAATGGGAATCACATTAAAATTAATATTTCAATAACCCCTGGAGCTACCACCTCATACGAGGTATCGTTGGATAGGTATGATTGCAAGCTACAAAACAACACCGCACTCGAGTTTTTATTCGACTGCTACACTAAATAACGACCTTAAATAGGTTTCGTTTACATTTGGCGAAAAAACGTCCCGTTCAGGTTTTTTTTTTTTTTTTTTTTTTTTTAATATTTAAATAACCACAGGTGGTATCAATTGAATCAAGGTATGCCTGTAAAGGTATTACTGCGAGCTACAAAACAAGACCTTTAGCACGGAAACGAGTGTGACCCTAACCCTAACCCTGAGTCACACTAGTTTTGATGGGCCACAGATGGAGCTGCGTGCCTGCAACGGAGAGTGGGAGAGCTGGAGAGTGGGAGAGCTGGAGAGTGGGAGAGCTTGGGAGTGGAACGGCACTTGCATCCCAGTCGGATGCTGGGCTTTGGGACGCTCCATCCTTTTCACCGGCCATGGATGCGGCCAGGGCAGGGGGATGGATGCCTGGGACACAAGCCCAGTGCGGGGAGCTGCACGGCGGTTCGCCGGTGCCCCGCGTCCCAGGTGAACAGCGATTAATGAATTAATTAAATGCACGTCCCCCCCGGGTGCACGAGTGTTCTGAGGCCGGGTTGCAGTTCCGCGAGCTCGGGCGTGGGACGGCACTTGCATCCCAGTCGGATGCTGGGCTTTGGGACGCTCCATCCTTTTCACCGGCCATGGATGCGGCCAGGGCAGGGGGATGGATGCCTGGGACACAAGCCCAGTGCGGGGAGCTGCACGGCGGTTCGCCGGTGCCCCGCGTCCCAGGTGAACAGCGATTAATGAATTAATTAAATGCACGTCCCCCCCGGGTGCACGAGTGTTCTGAGGCCGGGTTGCAGTTCCGCGAGCTCGGGCGTGGGACGGCACTTGCATCCCAGTCGGATGCTGGGCTTTGGGACGCTCCATCCTTTTCACCGGCCATGGATGCGGCCAGGGCAGGGGGATGGATGCCTGGGACACAAGCCCAGTGCGGGGAGCTGCACGGCGGTTCGCCGGTGCCCCGCGTCCCAGGTGAACAGCGATTAATGAATTAATTAAATGCACGTCCCCCCCGGGTGCACGAGTGTTCTGAGGCCGGGTTGCAGTTCCGCGAGCTCGGGCGTGGGACGGCACTTGCATCCCAGTCGGATGCTGGGCTTTGGGACGCTCCATCCTTTTCACCGGCCATGGATGCGGCCAGGGCAGGGGGATGGATGCCTGGGACACAAGCCCAGTGCGGGGACCTGCACTGCGGTTAGCCCTGGTCCCGCGTCCCGTGTGAACAGCGATGAATGAATTCATTCAATGCACGCCCCCCCCCCGGGTGCACGAGTGTTATGAAGCCGGGCTATCGTTCCCCGAGCTCGGCTGAACACTTGCGGCGTCCCCCGGGGGACCTGCACGGCGGTTAGCCCTGGTCCCGCGTCCCGTGTGAACAGCGATGAATGAATTCATTCAATGCACGCCCCCCCCCGGGTGCACGAGTGTTATGGGTCCCGGCTGGAGATCCGCGAGCTCGGCTGAACACCTGCGCAAGCGCCGCTGCGGAGACCCGTTAGAAGCAGCCCCGAAGGCCAGCGAAAATAGCCGAGAGTTAAGCCCCTCCCCGCCGTGGCTTCGTCAGCCACTCGCCGCTTCAAGAGGGACGGGCCTCTGGTCATGTCATGTCATAAATCACATGACCAGAGGCCCGCCCATCCTGACGTTGCGGAAGTTTGCCGAAGACACAGCGGGGAGAGGCTTAACTCTCGGCTATTTTCGGACCCGGCGAGAAGGCAGCAGGACGCTCTATTCACGGCTAACTCCCCGCGGTCCCCTCTGACCGATCGGAGCCGGTTTAGCGCTCCAGGCAGTCGGATACTTTAGCGCCTCAGCAGCGGGGGCGACGACCTCTAACATTCCCCGGGGAGCTGCCCGAGTGTAAGGCCGGGACCCCCGTCTGCTGGGGGAAAAAAATACCTGCACGTCCCCCCCCGTGTGCACGGGTGTTATGAGCTCGGGCTGAACACTTGCTCGTCCCCCCCGCCCCCGGGGAGCTGCACGGCGGAACAGCGATGAATGAATTCATTAAATGCACTTTCCCCCCGGGTGCACGAGTGTTATGGGTCCCGGCTATCGTTCCCCGAGCTCGGCTGAACACTTGCGGCGTCCCCCGGGGGACCTGCACGGCGGTTAGCCCTGGTCCCGCGTCCCGTGTGAACAGCGATGAATGAATTCATTCAATGCACGCCCCCCCCCGGGTGCACGAGTGTTATGAAGCCGGGCTATCGTTCCCCGAGCTCGGCTGAACACTTGCGGCGGTTAGCCCTGGTCCCGCGTCCCGGGTCTACAGCGATGAATGAATTCATTCAATGCACGCCCCCCCCCCGGGTGCACGAGTGTTATGAAGCCGGGCTATCGTTCCCCGAGCTCGGCTGAACACTTGCGGCGTCCCCCGGGGGACCTGCACGGCGGTTAGCCCTGGTCCCGCGTCCCGTGTGAACAGCGATGAATGAATTCATTCAATGCACGCCCCCCCCCGGGTGCACGAGTGTTATGAAGCCGGGCTATCGTTCCCCGAGCTCGGCTGAACACTTGCGGCGGTTAGCCCTGGTCCCGCGTCCCGGGTCTACAGCGATGAATGAATTCATTCAATGCACGCCCCCCCCCCGGGTGCACGAGTGTTATGAAGCCGGGCTATCGTTCCCCGAGCTCGGCTGAACACTTGCGGCGTCCCCCGGGGGACCTGCACGGCGGTTAGCCCTGGTCCCGCGTCCCGTGTGAACAGCGATGAATGAATTCATTCAATGCACGCCCCCCCCCGGGTGCACGAGTGTTATGAAGCCGGGCTATCGTTCCCCGAGCTCGGCTGAACACTTGCGGCGGTTAGCCCTGGTCCCGCGTCCCGGGTCTACAGCGATGAATGAATTCATTCAATGCACGCCCCCCCCCCGGGTGCACGAGTGTTATGAAGCCGGGCTATCGTTCCCCGAGCTCGGCTGAACACTTGCGGCGTCCCCCGGGGGACCTGCACGGCGGTTAGCCCTGGTCCCGCGTCCCGTGTGAACAGCGATGAATGAATTCATTCAATGCACGCCCCCCCCCGGGTGCACGAGTGTTATGGGTCCCGGCTGGAGATCCGCGAGCTCGGCTGAACACCTGCGCAAGCGCCGCTGCGGAGACCCGTTAGAAGCAGCCCCGAAGGCCAGCGAAAATAGCCGAGAGTTAAGCCCCTCCCGCCGTGGCTTCGTCAGCCACTCGCCGCTTCAAGAGGGACGGGCCTCTGGTCATGTCATGTCATAAATCACATGACCAGAGGCCCGCCCATCCTGACGTTGCGGAAGTTTGCCGAAGACACAGCGGGGAGAGGCTTAACTCTCGGCTATTTTCGGACCCGGCGAGAAGGCAGCAGGACGCTCTATTCACGGCTAACTCCCCGCGGTCCCCTCTGACCGATCGGAGCCGGTTTAGCGCTCCAGGCAGTCGGATACTTTAGCGCCTCAGCAGCGGGGGGCGACGACCTCTAACATTCCCCCGGGGAGCTGCCCGAGTGTAAGGCCGGGACCCCCGTCTGCTGGGGGAAAAAAATACCTGCACGTCCCCCCCCGTGTGCACGGGTGTTATGAGCTCGGGCTGAACACTTGCTCGTCCCCCCCCGCCCCCGGGGAGCTGCACGGCGGAACAGCGATGAATGAATTCATTAAATGCACTTTCCCCCCCGGGTGCACGAGTGTTATGGGGTCCCGGCTATCGTTCCCCGAGCTCGGCTGAACACTTGCGGCGTCCCCCGGGGGACCTGCACGGCGGTTAGCCCTGGTCCCCGCGTCCCGTGTGAACAGCGATGAATGAATTCATTCAATGCACGCCCCCCCCCGGGTGCACGAGTGTTATGAAGCCGGGCTATCGTTCCCCGAGCTCGGCTGAACACTTGCGGCGGTTAGCCCTGGTCCCGCGTCCCGGGTCTACAGCGATGATGAATTCATTCAATGCACGCCCCCCCCCCGGGTGCACGAGTGTTATGAAGCCGGGCTATCGTTCCCCGAGCTCGGCTGAACACTTGCGGCGTCCCCCGGGGGACCTGCACGGCGGTTAGCCCTGGTCCCGCGTCCCGTGTGAACAGCGATGAATGAATTCATTCAATGCACGCCCCCCCCCGGGTGCACGAGTGTTATGAAGCCGGGCTATCGTTCCCCGAGCTCGGCTGAACACTTGCGGCGGTTAGCCCTGGTCCCGCGTCCCGGGTCTACAGCGATGAATGAATTCATTCAATGCACGCCCCCCCCCCCGGGTGCACGAGTGTTATGAAGCCGGGCTATCGTTCCCCGAGCTCGGCTGAACACTTGCGGCGTCCCCCGGGGGACCTGCACGGCGGTTAGCCCTGGTCCCGCGTCCCGTGTGAACAGCGATGAATGAATTCATTCAATGCACGCCCCCCCCCCGGGTGCACGAGTGTTATGAAGCCGGGCTATCGTTCCCCGAGCTCGGCTGAACACTTGCGG
>NW_026707274.1:25000-30984 GCF_902713425.1 Acipenser ruthenus | reverse complement strand
TATGAAAGGAGTTGTTTTTTATATATATATTCTTAGATTATTGTGAGAACTTCTGTAACTGCTCTTCATTTCCAGTTCCCTGCTGTACACACGTGTAACACAGGACAGAGCCGTGTCTGCACAGCAGTGAGGTTCAGTGCCGCCTAGTGATCTGCCAGTTTCGATAGAGTTTGTTTTTCTAGCACTACACTTACTAACACAGTACTTGAGTGATTGCAATAAGAAACACTGAGAATGACTGTGAATGCAATATGCAGCTGATTTATAAAGCAATCGATTTCACAGCATGCAGGAGTGTAGGCACAGGCCCCTGCTAGTAAGAGCTTTGTTTTCTCATGTTTTTCTCTCATACAAAGTACACTGAAGAAGCACCTTTTCTTTGCATGGTTTTGCATGTTTCAGGAGAGGGTTTTGAATTCACACTGAACTTCACTTGTGTAAATATGTTTTTTTTTTCTTCTTCCTGAAGCAAGTTTCAGATGTCAAACAGAAAGGTGCTTGTGATCCAATACATCCACGACACCTGCCATAGCACTGTCAGCATGTGATCCAATACATCCAGGACACCTGCCATAGCACTGTCAGCATGTGATCCAATACATCCACGACACCTGCCATAGCACTGTCAGCATGTGATCCAATACATCCAGGACACCTGCCATAGCACTGTCAGCATGTGATCCAATACATCCACGACACCTGCCATAGCACTGTCAGCATGTGATCCAATACACCCACGACACCTGCCATAGCACTGTCAGCATGTGATCCAATACACCCACGACACCTGCCATAGCACTGTCAGCATGTGATCCAATACATCCAGGACACCTGCCATAGCACTGTCAGCATGTGATCCAATACATCCAGGACACCTGCCATAGCACTGTCAGCATGTGATCCAATACACCTGCCATAGCACTGTCAGCATGTGATCCAATACACCTGCCATAGCACTGTCAGCATGTGATCCAATACATCCAGGACACCTGCCATAGCACTGTCAGCATGTGATCCAATACATCCACGACACCTGCCATAGCACTGTCAGCATGTGATCCAATACACCCAGGACACCTGCCATAGCACTGTCAGCATGTGATCCAATACATCCAGGACACCTGCCATAGCACTGTCAGCATGTGATCCAATACACCTGCCATAGCACTGTCAGCATGTGATCCAATACATCCAGGACACCTGCCATAGCACTGTCAGCATGTGATCCAATACATCCAGGACACCTGCCATAGCACTGTCAGCATGTGATCCAATACATCCAGGACACCTGCCATAGCACTGTCAGCATGTGATCCAATACACCTGCCATAGCACTGTCAGCATGTGATCCAATACATCCAGGACACCTGCCATAGCACTGTCAGTCGGGTGTTGTGTGTGAGTGTGTGTTTGTATAGCTTGCACTGAAGAGGGCAGCTTCTGAATAAAATTAATCTAATCATGATGATTTTAAAAGCTGGCTTAAGAGAAAACGTTTCATGCAGAAATAATTAGACCCGGTGGATCACAGAACAAAAACAAACCATCCCGAGGCCTAATCTAATATCTAGATTAGGCCTTGGGATGGGCAGCAGTGTGGAGTAGTGGTTAGGGCTCTGGACTCTTGACCGGAGGGTTGTGGGTTCAATCCCTGGTGGGGGACACTGCTGCTGTACCCTTGAGCAAGGTACTTTACCTAGATTGCTCCAGTAAAAACCCAACTGTATAAATGGGTAATTGTATGTAAAAATAATGTGATATCTTGTAACAATTGTAAGTCGCCCTGGATAAGGGCATCTGCTAAGAAATAAATAATAATAATAATAATAATAATAATAATAATAATAATAATAATAATAATAATAATAATATAATCGCGTGCCCATTGGAAGCTATTAGCAGCAGCTACACTTCTAATATCACTGAGCGTGGAGATCTGCACTCAAAGAGTCAGCGACAATGACACATAATCTAGATAAACACATTCAGTACATTCATATCAGTTTGTCGTCTGTTTTGAATTTTGATTGAATGACTTGAGTGTAATGTATTCCTGTGTTGGGTGGCTGCCTCTAACCAGGTTGTGTTTCTCTTGCACTGTTTGTATGATAGACCCGACTCAGCAGAGTGTGTGAGAAATACACTGAGAAACACAGAACAGTTTCTAAGCTGTGTGCAGTACCAGTCTCCCTCTCTCTCCCTCCTCTAACAACAAAGAAATGCAAAGCCCCACACTGCTGTGGAACTCTGAGATTTTATTGGTCCAGCTTCTCCTTATAAGGCTTGATGCTGGCCAAGCACTCTGATTGGCTGGTTCAGGCAGACACAGCTTGGTGCTGGGGGGAGGAGGAGGGGGAGAGGGAAGGGGGGTGGGGAGAAAGATGTGGGGAGAGAGGGAGGTAGAGAAAGATGGGAGAGAGCAGAAGAGGAGTGAAGGAGGGAAGAAGGGAGAGGGGAGATGAGGAGGGAGAGGGAGAGAGAGAATGAAGATAAGTAACACATCTCTTCTTTGGCTCTCTGACTCTCTCACTCTATATAGAAGTTATACAATAGACAGTAGCTGCCACCAGAAGTTTTCTATCTCATAACACATTCAAAATAACCATAACTTAAAAACAGTTGAGATTCAAGAGAAAACGTGCATCTATTTGACTTTGTTTCTAAGAGTTTTAACCTTAGTAAATAACTCTCTCACTGACATATTAACAAATCATGTTAATGGTTAGCTAATATATAGTGACCTATTCATTAAAGGATAAAGAAAGTCCAGCAAACATCAGACCACTACTTGGGGGTTGCAGCTCCCAGCCTTGCTGTTGAAATGGGGGTTCAGGTATTTAAAGGAACTTTTTTAACTTTTTACGAGTTCAGGGTTTATTTTGTTATACCTTTTTATTAGTGTATAAATAGGTTCATAATATTAACTATTAACACACAATGCATTTGTCCAGTTTTACATAATCTACAAGGCTTGTATCTAACTAGAGAATTGCATGAGCTTGCCTGTCTTGCGCTTCCCTTCACAACATGAGTCTCAAATGTGCAGCTTTGAAAGAAGCACATGCTTTAGCAAACTCGTGGTGTCTGGTATTACACTGGGTTAAGAAAGTTCTCAGAGCCCTATAGCCTCAAGATTGCAGGTTCGAATCCAGGCTGTGTCATTGCCGACTGTGACCGGGGGTTCCCAGGGGGCGGCGCTGGCCGGGTAGGGAGGGCTTAAGTCGGCAGGGCAATCCGCGGTTCACCGTGCATCAGCGACCCCTGTAGCTGATAGGGCTCCTGTAGGTCTGCAGTGGAGACATTCAGATCTGTGTTGTCCTCCAGCACTATAGGTCTGGTGGATCCGCAGTGCAAAAAATGACAGATTGGCAGGAGCACGTTTCGGAGGACGCGTGTTCCAGCCTCTGTTTCCTGAGTCACCAGGGGGTTGCAGCGGTGAACCGGGATACAAATAATAATTGGGCATTCCAAATTGGGGAGGAAACCGGGGTAAAAACCACTGGAGACGACTACATTAAAAAAAAAGGAAAAAAAGAAAGTTCTCAGTTTGCTTGCTGTGTCTTCCAGGAAGTCACTGCTTCACTTTCTTGGTCCTTTCACCTCAGCAGTGTCTTCAGCGGGAAAGCATCTGACTGGCTGCAAAGCATGTCAGTCATTGGGGGAGCAGCTGGTTGGTTACTGACAGGAAAGGGGCGGTCCTGAAGGGGCGGGGACAGTTTCACTCTCCAGGTGGCCTAGGAAGTGAAGAGACTCCCATAAAGCTTACAAACGGATTCCTTTAATCTAGTGGAGCACCAAGATCATGTTTTAAACACGTTTGCTAAATCGTTTGCGACGTAGACAGTGAATGGATGTGCTTGGCAATCACTGCAAGACCTAACTGTGATGAGACTTGGGCAGGTCCTTCAGATATTTGAGACGCTGGCAATGCTGAGCTGTTTGATCTCAGTGTTATTTGAATGGTCCTGTGGCTGGGAATGTGGGTTCATATCACCTCCTGCATTAGAGAGGATATCGACTGGGAGTCTGATCAGAGGGAATTGTATACCTGCTCTAAGTGCAGCAGAGACAGGCTGCAATTAAGCAACCCTCCCAGCCTCCATTACACTACCAGCTAATGTGCTCAAAGTGGATTAATAACAGAGGCAATGCACACAATCCACTGAGCTGAGACTACATCAGGAAATGAAACAGATGCACCCGGCTGCAATGATACACTGTCATCAGCCGTGCAGTATAGAAGACCTGGAGCAGGGTTAATAAGAGCTTTCTTCAGCCCTTGCAATGATACACTGTCATCAGCCTTGCAGTATAGAAGACCTGGAGCAGGGTTAATAAGAGCTTTCTTCAGCCCTTGCAATGATACACTGTCATCAGCCTTGCAGTATAGAAGACCTGGAGCAGGGTTAATAAGAGCTTTCTTCAGCCCTTGCAATGATACACTGTCATCAGCCGTGCAGTATAGAAGACCTGGAGCAGGGTTAATAAGAGCTTTCTTCAGCCCTTGCAATGATACACTGTCATCACCCGTGCAGTATAGAAGACCTGGAGCAGGGTTAATAAGAGCTTTCTTCAGCCCTTGCAATGATACACTGTCATCAGCCTTGCAGTATAGAAGACCTGGAGCAGGGTTAATAAGAGCTTTCTTCAGCCCTTGCAATGATACACTGTCATCAGCCTTGCAGTATAGAAGACCTGGAGCAGGGTTAATAAGAGCTTTCTTCAGCCCTTGCAATGATACACTGTCATCAGCCTTGCAGTATAGAAGACCTGGAGCAGGGTTAATAAGAGCTTTCTTCAGCCCTTGCAATGATACACTGTCATCAGCCGTGCAGTATAGAAGACCTGGAGCAGGGTTAATAAGAGCTTTCTTCAGCCCTTGCAATGATACACTGTCATCACCCGTGCAGTATAGAAGACCTGGAGCAGGGTTAATAAGAGCTTTCTTCAGCCCTTGCAATGATACACTGTCATCAGCCTTGCAGTATAGAAGACCTGGAGCAGGGTTAATAAGAGCTTTCTTCAGCCCTTGCAACACGAATATCATCAGGAATGGAAATAGGACTCCTGTTGCACAGCAGTTTCACCCATTCCAGGTTTTACTACCAGCTTGATTAGCCACAGTGTGTGTAGGTGACAAGCTCAGGTGTGCTTATTAAACTCATAGTAAAACCAGGAATGGAGCCAGCTGCTATGCATTGGGAGTCTTACAATACTCCCATCCCTGATCATGTTTTTGTTAAGATGAGAAGGTGTCTGACTGTGAGTTCAGAAGCTGCTCTTCAGTTGCCTGACACAGATATATGTAACACAGGCTAGATCAGCCAGTGTAAGATTCAGCACCAGCTAGTGGTCTGCCACTTTTTCCTTTGTTTTTTCTTGCAATTCATAGCAGTGCTGCAAATGGTGCTGGTGCTGTGAGTGAGTGATCAAGCCTGTGTATCAAACCTCTGACACACACACTGACTCACACTGACACACACACACACACTCACTGACACACACACTGATACACACACACACTGACACACGCACACACACTGACACACACTGACACACACACACACTGACACACGCACACACACTGACACACACACTGACACACACTGACACACACACACACACACTGACACACACACTGTCACACACTGACACACACTGACACACACTGATACACACACACTGACACACATACACACACTGACACACACACACACACACACTGACACACACACACACACACTTACACACACACTGATACACACACAGACACATTGACACACACACACACACTCAGAATGATCACACATATCATACACATGTTAGGAAACAGTAATATTAAGGGCTGGGTTTTTAAAAACAGTTTAAAGCTCTTTCCCAAGTCATACAAAGACAATCAAGGGGAAGCACAACATGTTCAAATGTCATTTTAAGCGAAATGGGTATCGGCTTAAAAAGTCATTGCAAGTAATAAGAACAAACAT
>NW_026707274.1:0-22500 GCF_902713425.1 Acipenser ruthenus | reverse complement strand
ATCTAATCACCATTTGTGACCCCTGGTCCTTGTTTCCTTTTTCAGGTCAAGAAAGTCCCCTGGGTCGACATTGTCTTTACCTTTTAGGATTTTGAATGCTTAAATCAGATCGCCGCGTAGTCTTCTTTGTTCAATACTGAATAGATTCAATTCTTTTAGCCTGTCTGCATACGACATGCCTTTTAAACCCGGGATAATTCTGGTTGCTCTTCTTTGCACTCTTTCTAGAGCAGCAATATCCTTTTTGTAACGAGGTGACCAGAACTGAACACAATATTCTAGGTGAGGTCTTACTAATGCATTGTAAAGTCTTAACATTACTTCCCTTGATTTAAATTCAACACTTCTCACAATATATCCGAGCATCTTGTTGGCCTTTTTTATAGCTTCCCCACATTGTCTAGATGAAGACATTTCTGAGTCAACATAAACTCCTAGGTCCTCCTTTTTCATAGATCCCTTCTTCAATTTCAGTATCTCCCATATGATATTTATAATGCACATTTTTATTGCCTGTGTGCAATTTTTTACACTTTTCTCTATTAAATGTCATTTGCCATGTGTCTGCCCAGTTCTGAATGCTGTCTAGATTATTTTGAATGACCTTTGCTGCTGCAACAGTGTTTGCCACTCTTCCTATTTTTGTGTCGTCTGCAAATTTAACAAGTTTGCTTACTATACCAGAATCTAAGTCATGAATGTAGATTAGGAATAGCAGAGGACCTAATACTGATCCCTGTGGTACACCACTGGTTACCTCGCTCCATTTTGAGGTTTCTCCTCTAATCAGTACTTTCTGTTTTCTACATGTTAACCACTCCCTAATCCATGTGCATGCATTTCCTTGAATCCCTACTGTGTTCAGTTTGAGAATGAATCCTTTATGATCATCCTGCCAGTAGCCATTGCCATCAGCATTGTTGGGTGGCTTGATCTGCAGCGATGCTTAAGTAAACTGCAGCAATCGTTCAGCTTCCAGAGTACTGGAGAAGTCCGGGGTACACCAGAGAACATGCCCACACCACGTACACAGGTCCTAATGAACTGGCCAGGCAGTGTATAGCACCAAGCACACAGGGTGACACTGTTATACAACTCTTTACACAAACAGCCCCGGCATATTGATCGGCTGTCAGACAGTTATTGACAGGACTGGGCTCACTGTGCTGCAGGTCCCCAATTAAAGATTATTCCGACGTCTGCTTCCTAAATGACACAGTACAGCATGTTCTCTGAACCGCCAGGCTGCTGGAACAAACAAACAAACACATGGGCTGGTGCTGAATCAGAGTGCACCCCCTTTACACACAGAAACACCCCAGCACGCTCGCACACCCTTCACACACAGACACACCCCAGCACGCTCGCACCCCCTTTACACACAGGCACACCCCAGCACGCTCGCACCCCCTTTACACACAGGCACACCCCAGCACGCTCGCACCCCCTTTACACACAGACACACCCCAGCACGCTCACACCCCCTTTACACACAGACACACCCCAGCACGCTCGCACACCCTTCACACACAGACACACCCCAGCACGCTCGCACCCCCTTTACATACAGGCACACCCCAACACGCTCACACCCCCTTTACACACAGACACACCCCAGCACGCTCACACCCCCTTTACACACAGACACACCCCAGCACGCTCGCACACCCTTCACACACAGACACACCCCAGCACGCTCGCACCCCCTTTACATACAGGCACACCCCAACACGCTCACACCCCCTTTACACACAGACACACCCCAGCACGCTCACACCCCCTTTACACACAGACACACCCCAGCACGCTCACACCCCCTTTACATACAGACACACCCCAGCACGCTCGCACCCCCTTTACACACAGACACACCCCAGCACGCTCGCACACCCTTTACACAGACACACCCCAGCACGCTCGCACCCCCTTTACATACAGACACACCCCAGCACGCTCGCACCCCCTTTACACACAGACACACCCCAGCACGCTCGCACACCCTTTACACAGACACACCCCAGCACGCTCGCACCCCCTTTACACACAGACACACCCCAGCACGCTCGCACCCCCTTTACACACAGACACACCCCAGCACGCTCGCACCCCCTTTACACACAGACACACCCCAGCACGCTCACACACCCTTTACACACAGACACACCCCAGCACGCTCGCACACCCTTTACACACAGACACACCCCAGCACGCTCACACACCCTTTACACACAGACACACCCCAGCACGCTCACACCCCCTTTACACACAGACACACCCCAGCACGCTCGCACCCCCTTTACACACAGACACACCCCAGCACGCTCGCACCCCCTTTACACACAGACACACCCCAGCACGCTCGCACCCCCTTTACACACAGACACACCCCAGCACGCTCACACACCCTTTACACACAGACACACCCCAGCACGCTCGCACACCCTTTACACACAGACACACCCCAGCACGCTCACACACCCTTTACACACAGACACACCCCAGCACGCTCGCACCCCCTTTACACACAGACACACCCCAGCACGCTCGCACCCCCTTTACACACAGACACACCCCAGCACGCTCGCACCCCCTTTACACACAGACACACCCCAGCACGCTCGCACCCCCTTTACACACAGACACACCCCAGCACGCTCGCACCCCCTTTACACACAGACACACCCCAGCACGCTCACACACCCTTTACACACAGACACACCCCAGCACGCTCGCACCCCCTTTACACACAGACACACCCCAGCACGCTCGCACCCCCTTTACACACAGACACACCCCAGCACGCTCGCACCCCCTTTACACACAGACACACCCCAGCACGCTCACACACCCTTTACACACAGACACACCCCAGCACGCTCGCACCCCCTTTACACACAGACACACCCCAGCACGCTCACACCCCCTTTACACACAGACACACCCCAGCACGCTCACACCCCCTTTACACACAGGCACACCCCAGCACGCTCACACACCCTTTACACCGAGCATGCTTGCAGTGTGCCCATGTCATGAATGTTCCTTTCTGAAGCCTCGTAATCACTGTGGCTGACCTTGAGCTACCACAGCACAGAGCAATGATATCATCACAGTTGAAGGCACTTCCATTAGATTGGTGAGCACTCAGCGTCAATGGGGTAGGCTGTCTGATTTTGTCCCAGGGCAGGGTCTCAATGGGGGAGGCTGTCTGGCTTTGTGCCAGGGCAGGGTCTCAATGGGGGCTCAGACCCCACACACTGGGGCTCTTGTATCGGACCAAGCTGGTGGTTCAGTCCCTCACAGCGACACTGAACTGACTGACAGTCAAAGAGGCGCTTTGTAGCTGCGCTCGTCACACACTCCCCTGCCCTGCGTGTGTGAGGACAGACTCCTCTGTGAAGGAGTGGAGTGCTCCTGACCCAGACCTCTTGCCTTGTGTGCTGAATGAATGTCTGTGAGACTGGGGTCAGGATCAGGGTCTCACTGCTTGACGTAGGCCAGCTAGCAGTCACCATGACAACAGAGGCCTATTTGTTAGGCTTTGTTGTGATTGATGCAGACTTGAGGGAGAAAATGTACATTCAGCCCTAATGGTGTCTGTCAAGAAAGAGCATACCATGATAAAGGCATAGTAAAGTGTAGTAAATCACAGATACATCTGACACATAGTAAACATGGTATCTGTTGTATAATGAGCATAGCAAAATTATATATATATATATATATATATATATATATATATATATATATATATATATATATATATATATATATATAAATCAAGGGAAGTAATGTTAAAACTTTACAATGCACTAGTAAGACCTCACCTAGAATATTGTGTTCAGTTCTGGTCACCTCATTACAAAAAGGATATTGCTGCTCTAGAAAGAGTGCAAAGAAGAGCAACCAGAATTATCACGGGTTTAAAAGGCATGTCGTATGCAGACAGGCTAAAAGAATTGAATCTATTCAGTCTTGAACAAAGAAGACTATGCGGTGATCTGATTCAAGCATTCAAAATCCTAAAAGGTACAGACAATGTCGACCCAGGGGACTTTTTTGACCTGAAAAAAGAAACAAGGACCAGGGGTCACAAATGGAGATTAGATAAAGGGGCACTCAGAACAGAAAATAGGAGGCACTTTTTTTACACAGAGAATTGTGAGGGTCTGGAACCAACTCCACAATAATGTTGTTGAAGCTGACACCCTGGGATCCTTCAAGAAGCTGCTTGATGAGATTCTGGGATCAATAAACTACTAACAACCAAACGAGCAAGATGGGCTGAATGGCCTCCTCTCGTTTGTAAACCTTCTTATGTCTCAGATCCTATGCAGAGCTGAATTTGAAGGCAGTTATTCCTGCTTTCATAAGAAAGAACATAAGAACATAAGAACATAAGAAAGTTTACAAACGAGAGGAAGCCATTTAGCCCATCTTGCTCGTTGTTCAATACGAGTGCCAGTCTGCATCTCCAGTATGTTGTTCAATAATATATATATATATTATTTAAGAAGCTATCACACAGCTTTGCCATTTATAAATGTACTGCTTTAGCTTGTGTGTTTGTGTCCCTACTGCTGAAACTACAATGTAGAATTGATTGCTTAGAAATGTGACTGTTTGGGAAAAGTTCATAGAAATAAACTAAACACGTTATATTTGCATGCAAAAAGCACAACAGCATTAACCTCAATGCACTTGGTTATAGGCTAAATTGCAGCTGTCCTGCTAGGAGCTCGTATGCTGTATGCTGTGTTACAGCACGGTATATCAATATATCATATTTGATGCTGTTAAATCAGTCACTGGCGGGCTAGCGAAGCACATTCAGCCACGTTCGAAACTGTGTAACGAGCGCCATCTGCTGAATGACAGCGGAATTACGAGTTAAGAAAGATGGTAATTATTAATTAATTATTAATTAGTTAGTTAGTATATTATGAATGAATCACCATTCAATCTTTATTTTATAAAGAATATATCCATTTAAATCTATACAAAAAGTAACAAACTATGCAGTATTTATTTTTATTTTATCAGGTGCTTCTTCAGTTTGACTTTGGATATATATATATATATATATATATATATATATATATATATATATATATATATATATATATATATATATATATACAGTACTGTGCAAAAGTTTTAGGCAGGTGTGAAAAAATGCTGTAAAGTAAGAATGCTTTCAAAAATAGACATGTTAATAGTTTATATTTATCAATTAACAAAATGCAAAGTGAGTGAACAGAAGAAAAATCTACATCAAATCAATATTTGGTGTGACCACCCTTTGCCTTCAAAACAGCATCAATTCTTCTAGGTACACTTGCACACAGTTTTTGAAGGAACTCGGCAGGTAGGTTGGCCCAAACATCTTGGAGAACTAACCACAGTTCTTCTGTGGATTTAGGCAGCCTCAGTTGCTTCTCTCTCTTCATGTAATCCCAGACAGACTCGATGATGTTGAGATCAGGGCTCTGTGGGGGCCATACCATCACTTCCAGGACTCCTTGTTCTTCTTTACACTGAAGATAGTTCTTAATGACTTTCGCTGTATGTTTGGGGTCATTGTCATGCTGCAGAATAAATTTGGGGCCAATCAGATGCCTCCCTGATGGTAATGCATGATGGATAAGTATCTGCCTGTACTTCTCAGCATTGAGGAGACCATTAATTCTGACCAACTCCCCAACTCCATTTGCATAAATGCAGCCCCAAACTTGCAAGGAACCTCCACCATGCTTCACTGTTGCCTGCAGACACTCATTCGTGTACCGCTCTCCAGCCCTTCGGCGAACAAACTGCCTTCTGCTACAGCCAAATATTTCAAATTTTGACTCATCAGTCCAGAGCACCTGCTGCCATTTTTCTGCACCCCAGTTCCTGTGTTTTCGTGCATAGTTGAGTCGCTTGGCCTTGTTTCCACATCTGAGGTATGGCTTTTTGGCCACAAGTCTTCCATGAAGTCCACTTCTGACCAGACTTCTCCGGACAGTAGATGGGTGTACCAGGGTCCCACTGTTTTCTGCCAATTCTGAGCTGATGGCACTGCTGGACATCTTCCGATTGCGAAGGGAAGTAAGCATGATGTGTCTTTCATCTGCTGCAGTAAGTTTCCTTGGCCGACCACTGCGTCTACGGTCCTCAACGTTGCCTGTTTCTTTGTGCTTCTTCAAAAGAGCATGGACAGCACATCTGGAAACCCCTGTCTGCCTTGAAATTTCTGCCTGGGAGAGACCTTGCTGATGCAGTATAACTACCTTGTGTCTTGTTGCTGTGCTCAGTCTTGCCATGGTGTATGACTTTTGACAGTAAACTGTCTTCAGCAACGTCACCTTGTTAGCTGAGTTTGGCTGTTCCTCACCCAGTTTTATTCCTCCTACACAGCTGTTTCTGTTTCAGTTAATGATTGTGTTTCAACCTACATATTGAATTGATGATCATTAGCACCTGTTTGGTATAATTGTTTAATCATACACCTGACTATATGCCTACAAAATCCCTGACTTTGTGCAAGTGTACCTAGGAGAATTGATGCTGTTTTGAAGGCAAAGGGTGGTCACACCAAATATGGATTTGATTTAGATTTTTCTTCTGTTCACTCACTTTGCATTTAGTTAATTGATAAATATAATCTATTAACATGTCTATTTTTGAAAGCATTCTTACTTTACAGCATTTTTTCACACCTGCCTAAAACTTTTGCACAGTACTATATATATATATATAATGTTAAATTGTGTTCAACATTAGCCCATAGCCACGCCACTTCAAACAGTCACTTTGCATCAGAACCAGGTGGTGCAGGTTTGAGCTCATCAAACAGTCACTTTGCATCAGAACCAGGTGGTGCAGGTTTGAGCTCTTCAAACAGTCACTTTGCATCAGAACCAGGTGGTGCAGGTTTGAGCTCATCACCCTCTCAGGCACCATCTCACACCTACCTTTGCTTTCAATAAACAGAGCGACACGTTAAACTAATCAGAAGCCTCAAGTGTTCGGCAGGCGCGGCTCCCTTCTGATTCAGGTGCAGCTGAGGAACGAGACCCGCGAGAGAATGGAGGATGAGCCTTCTCCCGAGGATGAACGCTGTGAGTACCCAGGATACGCTTTCTATTTATTTATTAAAAAGAAAGTAGCGTCAAGTGCCATTTTGTTAGTTTTGTATCCGCGTCCCCTGATATGTTATTGATTAGTGATTAGCAGTAATTTTTGGTGCCCTTGTGATGAGGTGGGTACGGTGATCCAGTAGTAGTGCTAGTCAGGATACCTGAAGCCAGCGCTGAGAGCTCGGAGCTGCTCTTCACTGCTCGGTGCCTGCGATAGACATATGCAAAGGCAAGATCAGCAAAGGTGTCTTTATATTAGTGAGCACCAGAAGCCTCGAGTGCACAGCTCCTGTATTGCTAGCAATGCAAAAGGAAACTTGATCCACAGCGGCAGATCACTACTGGCTAAGAGAACACCCCTCGGGAAGCAAGCCAAGCGTTCTCTTAGCAGAAGTGTTCTCTGAGACAGAGCTGACCATCGGAGGCAATATGACAAGTCCAATGACGATGTGAGACAGAGCTGACCACCCGAGGCAATATGACAAGTCCAATGAGGATGTGAGACAGAGCTGACCACCGGAGGCAATATAACAAGTCCAATGAGGATGTGAGTCAGAGCTGAGCACCCGAGGCAATATGACAAGTCCAATGAGGATGTGAGACAGAGCTGACCACCCGAGGCAATATGACAAGTCCAATGAGGATGTGAGACAGAGCTGACCACCCGAGGCAATATGACAAGTCCAATGAGGATGTGAGACAGAGCTGAGCACCCGAGGCAATATGACAAGTTCAATGAGGATGTGAGACAGAGCTGACCACCCGAGGCAATATGACAAGTCCAATGAGGATGTGAGACAGAGCTGAGCACCCAAGGCAATATGACAAGTCCAATGAGGATGTGAGACAGAGCTGACCACCCGAGGCAATATGACAAGTCCAATGAGGATGTGAGACAGAGCTGACCACCCAAGGCAATATGACAAGTCCAATGAGGATGTGAGACAGAGCTGACCACCCAAGGCAATATGACAAGTCCAATGAGGATGTGAGACAGAGCTGACCACCCGAGGCAATATGACAAGTCCAATGAGGATGTGAGACAGAGCTGAGCACCCGAGGCAATATGACAAGTCCAATGAGGATGTGAGACAGAGCTGACCACCCGAGGCAATATGACAAGTCCAATGAGGATGTGAGACAGAGCTGACCACCCGAGGCAATATGACAAGTCCAATGAGGATGTGAGACAGAGCTGAGCACCCAAGGCAATATGACAAGTTCAATGAGGATGTGAGACAGAGCTGACCACCCGAGGCAATATGACAAGTCCAATGAGGATGTGAGACAGAGCTGACCATTGAATCCTGTACGTTAGAGTACTGTAATCTGTCAAGTGTTATTTAATCTGTAGTATTTTGTATTTAATTATATCCTGATGTAACTATCACTGACACTGTTATCTGCTCTGTTATTGAATCGTATTTTGTCATACTTGTACTTGCTAGAACCAAAGTCATTGTATTTTCTCTTGCTCTTAATTGTATTAATACTTGTACTGTGATTCTTGAAATGTATTTTTGTTTACGACTGTAAGTCGCGCTGGATAAGGGCGTCTGCTAAGAAATAAATAGTAATAATAATAGAGCTCCACAAGCTCAATCCTTGCTCCCTGTGTTCAGTGTCTATATGCTCCCCCTTGGATCAGTTATTAACAAATACAACCTTGGATGATCTATTTGTTATTTCCCTACTAAATCGGAGATAGTGGGTTCTGTGCTGTCTCCGGTGCCTGAGTGAAATTCAGTCGTGGATGGCTGTAAACTGTCTAAAAATAAATCCCAATAAGACAGAGGTGCTATCCGTGTCTTCAGACAGAACTTGGTTAAATCACCTAGTCTTGAAATCTCCTTTGATGGGAATCTTTTGACTTCATCTCATAGTGTGAACAATGTGCGAATCACTGCGGACCCAGAGCTGTGTTTGGACCCCCACATAAGCTCAGTTACAGAGACCTCACTGTGTCACGTCAGGCACTGTGACAGGGGCGGGGCTCGGCAGTATTTAGGCAGCGTGGTTTTGCCATTCAGTCTCCCTGTCCTGAACTCAAAACACGGAAGAGACGCGCTGTGCTGTGTTGTTTTGCTTTTACAAACCTGCTGTAATTCACAGAATGCAGAAACTTTGGAAAACCTAGGTGGATTACTGTGGTGGGAAAAAACCCAGGACTAGTCGTTAATCCTTGGAAGGAAGCCAAGAGACGGTGAGAGGAAACCCACTGCAGCAGGACAGAGAAACCCAGTGCAGCAGGGACAGAGAAACCCAGTGCAGCAGGACAGAGAAACCCAGTGCAGCAGGACAGAGAAACCCAGTGCAGCAGGACAGAGAAACCCAGTGCAGCAGGACAGAGAAACCCAGTGCAGCAGGACAGAGAAACCCAGTGCAGCAGGACAGAGAAATCCAGTGCAGCAGGACAGAGAAACCCAGTGCAGCAGGACAGAGAAACCCAGTGCAGCAGGACAGAGAAATCCAGTGCAGCAGGACAGAGAAACCCAGTGCAGCAGGACAGAGAAACCCAGTGCAGCAGGACAGAGAAACCCAGTGCAGCAGGACAGAGAAATCCAGTGCAGCAGGACAGAGAAACCCAGTGCAGCAGGACAGAGAAACCCAGTGCAGCAGGACAGAGAAATCCAGTGCAGCAGGACAGAGAAACCCAGTGCAGCAGGACAGAGAAACCCAGTGCAGCAGGACAGAGAAACCCAGTGCAGCAGGACAGAGAAACCCAGTGCAGCAGGACAGAGAAACCCAGTGCAGCAGGACAGAGAAACCCAGTGCAGCAGGACAGAGAAATCCAGTGCAGCAGGACAGAGAAACCCAGTGCAGCAGGACAGAGAAACCCAGTGCAGCAGGACAGAGAAACCCAGTGCAGCAGGACAGAGAAACCCAGTGCAGCAGGACAGAGAAACCCAGTGCAGCAGGACAGAGAAACCCAGTGCAGCAGGACAGAGAAACCCAGTGCAGCAGGACAGAGAAATCCAGTGCAGCAGGACAGAGAAACCCAGTGCAGCAGGACAGAGAAACCCAGTGCAGCAGGACAGAGAAACCCAGTGCAGCAGGACAGAGAAATCCAGTGCAGCAGGACAGAGAAACCCAGTGCAGCAGGACAGAGAAACCCAGTGCAGCAGGACAGAGAAACCCAGTGCAGCAGGACAGAGAAACCCAGTGCAGCAGGACAGAGAAACTGCTTCCTTCATTGTTGTTTTTGTAACCGCTATGTTTTTGTTTACTCTTTTTATTTGAAACCTGAGTTCACCATTGCTGGTATTCCAGGTGGTTTTCTTGTTTGCTTTCTGCAATACTGGACTGTTTATTTTCATTGTGTGTGATTTTCATTGTGTACAGGGCTCCATCACTAAACGTCACTTCTAGCTCCTGTGTGCTGTCATTTCTGGCCCTTCCCTAAGCTCCACCCACTACCCTCCCACAAGGTGATGTCAGAAGTGGGATGAGCATGGACCGGCACACCCTGCAAGCCGTCCTGGAGGATCAGGAGAGACAGGGACGCTCAGAAGGATGCCCAGGCCCAAGCCCAGTTCCCGGCCGCAGCAGCTGGACCAGCGCCACCGACGCCCAAAATCCGGTTGCAAAAGATGACCTCGGAAGATGACCCGGAGGTCTTCCTGACCATGTTTGAGTGGGTGGCCACAGTGTCAGGGTGGCCTGCCGGATGTTGGGTGGCACAACTCGCCCCCTGTCTGACTGGTGAGGCGCAGGCGGCATACCGGGCCCTGAGCAACGTGGCAGTGGAGGATTACCCCAAGGTGAAGACAGCTATCCTCCAGCGCTTCAATATCACCCTGGAAACGCATTGCCGGAGTTTCTGGACGTACAAGCTGCCAGAGGGAACCCAGCCCCGCATCGCGGGCCAGCAACTTTGGGACCATCTGACCCCCTGGCTGCGTCCCACTGAACGGACCACTCAGCAAATCATGGAGTCTGTGGGGGTCGCCCAGTTCCTGGAGGTGTTGGAACCGGAGCCTCAAGCCTGGGTCGCTCGCCACAGCCCCGAGATGATGGACAAGGCCGTCGAGCTGGCGGAGGCCTTTGAGGACGCACTGCTTTGGGTGGACCCCAGTCCAGCCCCAGCGGTCCCAGTGAAGCATCGACCTTCGCCAGCGCACCCAAAGAATGTAGCAAGACCTTCAGTTTTCCCTTTCCCTTTGAGCGCCTCGCCTCCAAAGTGGAGACCGAGGTTAGCTCCCAGCTGGGCCAGAGAGAATCCCTGAACCCCCCCTAGTGGTGGACCGAGGGACACGCAGCCATGAACCACAGCACCTCCTTCCCCTACCTGCTTCCGGTGCCATGAGGTGGGGCGCATCTCGAGATTCTGTCCTGCCACAATGGAGTGTGACGTGGCCTTGCGATGTCCGGTCGTAGAGGGTGGTGCGTACAGGAGAGGGGGTCGGGAGGGGCCTTGCATTATTAAGTAGTTGTTGGTAATATGAGTACCCACGCATTAGTGGACTCAGGGTGTAGTCACACTATAATTCAGTCTGCTCTCTTGGAGGGTACGCCCTGGTGGCCACAGGGGTCTGTGACCATCTTGTGTATTCATGGAGAAACCAAGGCGTATCCTACCACTAAAGTTAGAATGACTGTGGAAGGTCGGACGTGCCACGTAGTCGTGGCCGTCCCCAAAAAGGTGACGTACCCAGTAATTTTGGGTCGAGTTTATTATTATTTGTTTATTTAGCAGACGCCTTTATCCAAGGCGACTTACAGAGACTAGGGTGTGTGAACTATGCATCAGCTGCAGAGTCACTTACAATTACATCTCACCCGAAAGACGGAGCACAAGGAGGGTAAGTGACTTGCTCAGGGTCACACAATGAGTCAGTGCCTGAGGTGGAATTTGTACAGGGGACCTCCTGGTTACAAGCCTGTTTCTTTAACCACTGGACCACACAGCCTCCTTATTGGTTTTTAGATTGGCCTTACTATACAGAAAGGTCAATGTGGCTCGGCCACCCATTGTAGAAAGGGTGGTCGCAACGGGGGCTCCAATTGGCCGGATCTTCCCATTGCAGGCCGACATGTTTACTTCCAGGTTCCGGCCCCGTAAAACTAAAAGAGAGCGGCGGGCCAAGAAACTTGAGGGGGTATTAATGAGACAAGGCTGGGAATTGGTGGGACAATCTGCTTTGCCTGTCAAACAAACACAGAAGGGGGCGGGTGTCCAGTGTGACCAGCGGGAGCGGGTTACTGAGATCCCTAGAGCAGAAGCTACTTAGGCCCCGCTCAGCATACCGCAATTCTGGGACTGGGGTGTGGACCTAGAGTGGGAGCAAAGTAATGACCCCACTCTGGTGCACATCCGGTGGTGGGTTTGGTCTGTCGAGGGGAAGGAAGTTGAAGGCTGCGGGCCGCTCACATTTCCTTACTTCATCGTGACGGGGCATTTGCTGTATAGGGTATCCCAAGCCCCGGGCACTGGACAGCCTGTAACCCAATTATGAGTTCCAGGGTCTTTCCACCAGGAGGTAATGCGGTTGGCACATAAAATTCCCTTTTCTGGCCACCTGGGGCGGGAAAAGACCTTGGAAGGAATATTGGCCCGGTTTAATTGGATAGGACTCCATGTGGATGTGAGGAAATGTGTAGCGGAGAGTCCCGATTGCCAGAGAGTAGTGCCGGGGTGGGCTCGCTTACAATTAGTTGTCGTTTGGTTCAAAAGAACCTGCACAATGCTCAGCATCAGCAGCAACAACAGTACAATCAAAAAGCACAAATTTGGACTTTTCGACCTGGAGATAAGGTACTGCTGCTCCTTCCCACATCTGAATCTAAGTTGTTTGCCAAGTGGCAAGGGCCTTATGAGGTGGTTCAGGCTATAGGGAGGGTCAATTATGAAATCAGGCTGCCCAACCACTGAAAACCACTCCAAATTTATCATGTAAATTTGTTAAAACCTTGGAGAGACAGAGAAGCCCTGTTTATTGCTAATGATAGCCCCGAGGAGGATTTTGGTCCTGAGGCGGGGCCACCTGGCCAAACAACTAAGATTTCGATGGGGAAACAGTTACTCCTCCATCAGAAACAGGAGCTGGGCCAATTAATTGAGGAATTCAGTGATGTTTTTATCTGAGTTTCCCAGTAGAACTGACATTATTGAACATGCCATTATTACTCTGCCAGGTGTTCGGGTGCGTCAGAGGCCTTATCGGATCCCGGAAAGTTGGCGGGGTGTAATGCGCTGGGAAGTGGCCAGTATGCTCGAGCTGGGAGCAGTGCAGCCTTCCCAGAGCGAGTGGTGTAGTCCCGTGGTAATGGTACCTAAGAAGGACAGCTCCACTCATTTCTGTGTGGACTTTAGAAAGATGAACGCTATCTCCAAGTTCGATGTGTACCCCATGCCCCGAGTGGATGAGCTCCTCGACAAACTGGGTAAGGCGAGGTACTTGTCGACTCTGGACCTGACAAAGGGATTGTGACAAGATGGCGCAAGGGATGAGGCCCAGAGACAGACTGCAGTTCAAACAAAAGACTTTTATAAAATAAAAAACACAAAACAGGCATGAGAGCCAAACAAAAGGTTCTTAAACACAAACAATAAACACAAAGTAAAGCTTCCAGGCTGAGCTTTGCCTTCACCGGATTGCAAAATTAACAAAAAAACAGCACACAAAGAAAAACCAGCAAGCACCAAAAAAAACACACTTGCTTCCTCAGCTACCTCTCCCTACTGAGGAGCTGAGGACTCCTTTTATGTCAGGTGGCTGGGTGCTGATTGATTGTTAATTATTCAACCCCCAGTCACCTGACACAATAAACCTGGGCAGGGAGGATAATTTAACCCCATCCCTGCCAATATTTACAATGGCAGAGCCCTGCTCTGCCACAGGGATATTGGCAGATCCCGCTAACACCCAGCTCCAAGGAGAAAACCGCATTTGCTACCCCGGATGGCTTGTTACATTTCAAGACCATGCCCTTTGGGTACATTCCAGAGACTGATGGACAAGGTGTTATGTCTCCATCATCAGTATACGGTGGCGTATATTGATGACGTGGTTATTTTAAATGGACCACAAACTCTCTTCAATATTATCTCCTGGGGCGGTCCTTCACACGATGAGGGACACAAACGCCCAGATTACTCGGTGGAGTCTGACGCTGCAACCCTTTAACTTCACTGTTAAACATCGTTCGGGTAAGGATCATCAAAATGCTGATTTTTTTTCAAGGGAGGGGGGTCAATTAGGGGAGTTAGGGTTGGCCGAGTGTGCCTACAGCTCCACTCTGGGGGGGGTGGGGATGTGTGACAGGATTGAAAGGATTCCCTTTCGTAATTCGCCCTCCTGATCACTGGCAGCGCTGTGTAGGGTTGACCGTGATTGGGTCAGGAGGCTGAACTCTGACCAGACAGGAAGTTCTGGGTCGGGCGGCCATCTTGGCCCAAGGTGAACCATGCGGCCGCCGAGTCCCATCATTGCAATCAGCTGTGCTGTGCTCGTCGATTGGCTGATGTGGGGCAGCGTGCTGAGACCCCTTATATCTGATGTGTGAGGAATATTGCCAGATTGAGACCCCTTCTATCTGATATGTGAGGAACATTTCCAGATTGAGACCTCTTCTATCTGATATGTGAGGAACATTTCCAGATTGAGACCCGTTCTATCTGATGTGTGAGGCACATTGCCAGATTGAGACCCCTTCTATCTGATATGTGAGGAACATTGCCAGATTGAGACCCCTTATATCTGATGTGTGAGGAACATTTCCAGATTGAGACCCCTTCTATCTGATATGTGAGGAACATTTCCAGATTGAGACCCCTTCTATCTGATATGTGAGGAACATTTCCAGATTGAGACCCCTTCTATCTGATATGTGAGGAACATTTCCAGATTGAGACCCCTTCTATCTGATATGTGAGGAACATTTCCAGATTGAGACCCCTTCTATCTGATATGTGAGGAACATTTCCAGATTGAGACCCCTTCTATCTGATATGTGAGGAACATTTCCAGATTGAGACCCCTTCTATCTGATATGTGAGGAACATTTCCAGATTGAGACCCCTTCTATCTGATATGTGAGGAACATTTCCAGATTGAGACCCCTTCTATCTGATATGTGAGGAACATTTCCAGATTGAGACCCCTTATATCTGATGTGTGAGGAACATTGCCAGATTGAGACCCGTTCTATCTGATGTGTGAGGCACATTGCCAGATTGAGACCCCTTATATCTGATATGGGAGGAACATTTCCAGATTGAGACCCCTTATATCTGATGTGTGAGGCACATTGCCAGATTGAGACCCCTTATATCTGATATGGGAGGAACATTTCCAGATTGAGACCCCTTATATCTGATATGGGAGGAACATTTCCAGATTGAGACCCCTTCTATCTGATATGGGAGGAACATTTCCAGATTGAGACCCCTTATATCTGATGTGTGAGGAACATTTCCAGATTGAGATCCCTTCTATCTGATATGGGAGGAACATTTCCAGATTGAGACCCCTTATATCTGATATGGGAGGAACATTTCCAGATTGAGACCCCTTATATCTGATATGGGAGGAACATTTCCAGATTGAGACCCCTTATATCTGATATGGGAGGAACATTTCCAGATTGAGACCCCTTATATCTGATATGGGAGGAACATTTCCAGATTGAGACCCCTTATATCTGATATGGGAGGAACATTTCCAGATTGAGACCCCTTATATCTGATATGGGAGGAACATTTCCAGATTGAGACCCCTTATAGCTGATGTGTGAGGCACATTTCCAGATTGAGACCCCTTATATCTGATATGGGAGGAACATTTCCAGTTGAGACCCCTTATATCTGATGTGTGAGGCACATTGCCAGATTGAGACCCCTTATATCTGATATGGGAGGAACATTTCCAGATTGAGACCCCTTATATCTGATATGGGAGGAACATTTCCAGATTGAGACCCCTTATATCTGATATGGGAGGAACATTTCCAGATTGAGACCCCTTATATCTGATGTGTGAGGCACATTTCCAGATTGAGACCCCTTATATCTGATATGGGAGGAACATTTCCAGATTGAGACCCCTTATATCTGATATGGGAGGAACATTTCCAGATTGAGACCCCTTCTATCTGATATGTGAGGAACATTTCCAGATTGAGACCCCTTCTATCTGATATGTGAGGAACATTTCCAGATTGAGACCCCTTCTATCTGATATGTGAGGAACATTTCCAGATTGAGATCCATTCTATCTGATATGGGAGGAACATTTCCAGATTGAGACCCCTTATATCTGATATGGGAGGAACATTTCCAGATTGAGATCCATTCTATCTGAAAAAGATGCTGATATGTTGGTTCACGCCTTTGTTATTTCTCAGCTAGATTATTGCAATGCTTTGTTTGCTGGCGTTCCTGATTCTAAACTGCTTCAGCTCCAACTGGTTCACAGTGCTGCAGCCAGCGTGCTGCCTCGCACTCTCAGCCCTCACTCCGGGACTTACATACCTACATAGGCTCCCTGTTTAGTTCAGGTTCAATTTTAAAATTCTCCTTACTACTTATAAAGCCCTTCATGGCTTAGGGCTTTCATATTTGCAGGACCTGTTGGCACCTCGTGCCCCTCGTCCTACCCTGAGATTAGCCAATGCTGGCCTGGTAGCTCCTAGAAGTCGGCTGAAATCAGGAGGGGCGATGGAGGAACTCTATCCCAATCCCATATCAAGAACGCTGGCACAGCTGGAACTTTTAAATCAATCTGTTTGAGTTTAGCTTATTTTTCAGCTCGATTGCTTGACCGTTGGCTTTATTTGTCTTTTTTAGTTTTATTGTAAAGTGCGCTGGGATACGTCACATGAAGAGCGCTATATAAAAGTAAGTTGTATTGTTTTTGAAGTGTTGAGATCGGAGAAGGAGCTTCACGAAGCTGCGAAGAGGAACGACACGCAGGCAGCCCTCGCCCTGCTGAAGAGCAAGGTGCACGTGAACGCCACAGACAGCGTGAGTGAACTGCCACTGGAACAGCAACAGTGCTGTTAATGCACTACAAATCACATATCAGAAATCAACCAATCACAGTGCAGTATTTGCCAAAATTCCACTACAGCTATGGCCAAAAGCGTTGCATCACCCCATTGAATTAACACATTCTGCTTCATAAAGTCGAATGAAACCTGCTGAATAATGTCACGTTAACATATTGAATTACACACCGCTTTGTAGTTTTTCATATAGGCCTACTTAACAAAAAACTGACAGCATTTGAAAAATCTAACATGAAATACTGTACTAATCTCATGGCTTCCAGTAGACACTTGCAATATAATTTTGTAGTTTCTTTCATTACATGATGTTACAATTTTTCTCAATTGATTTGGCACATTTTTTAAAACAAAGTTCCATGTTCTCAAAACAGTTAACACAACCATCGAAACAGACTTCCACTTTGCAAAACAGCCAAAATCCACTGCAAATTGCAGTATTGCTTTCATTTCCAATAAACCCCTTCTCAAAATCAAATATTGCCATCAAAATTATACACACTTGTCATCTATTGATTAGCTCATGTCTTCAGCTTGTTCCACAAAGGTGTAGTAAATGTAAAATATCAGCATCAGAATATTTAGCAATCCACTTTTTAATGTATTTACAAGACATGTCTATCTGCTTACGTATTTGTAAATTGTATTCCTATGTGACACATGTGTAAAGTATGTCAATTTTCCTGTTGATTCAGGTATAGATATCACTGAAGATTTACACATCAAATCACAGTTTGCTTCAAAAGAATCAACGACACAAATGTTTAGTGACCATTGACTTTATTCATTATCCATCCTTTCATTTCTATCAGGCCAAAGTATTTCATCGACATCGCAGTGGATGTCATCTCTGGCCATGCATCCTGGATAAACCTGCGTGAGTGTCTTCACAGTTATGTCTTCACAGGCCTCTTCCATGGCCTGGAGAAGCGTTGCTCTTTCGTAAGTGTTGCGATCGCACACTTTCCACCTCCGGGATGAAAAAAACTCCTCGATGGGATTCAAAAAGGGAGAGTAAGGTGGAAGGAACACCATCACAAAGTGTGGATGGGCTTGAAACCACTCACGCACCAGTGTCAAGAATTTTCACAACGTACTCTTTTTATTTATGTATATACTCTAAGCACACTCTTAAACTCAGCGGAGACGTTCAGGAGGACATTAAGATGTTTCAGACTCCTGTAAGTGGATTGTTCGTGCACTGGGCTTGCAGTCCAGATGACTTTTTAATAATCAAGAAAATCACACAGACACATTCGATTTGAAGTTTTAACAAATCAGAGCAGTAGTAGTGCTCTTTTCAGTTTATTAAATGCTTGGATTGGTTGGTTGCGCAGACCACCATAAATCCCAAGTAAAAAGCAGTGTGGGCGATCCAGTGCTTTACAGGTTTAACAGCATTAGTACTTCAATACAGTAATACAAATGTGGTTATCATATATTTAGCCCTTAGGCTATAAAATGCAAAAAGCTCAAAATGCCCACCGCTAAATTCTAGAACATTCAATATATATATATCACTCTCTTAAGACTAAAAGAAGAGCAACCAGAATTATCCCGGGTTTAAAAGGCATGTCGTATGTAGACAGGCTAAAATAATTGAATCTATTCAGTCTTGAACAAAGAAGACTACGCGGCGATCTGATTCAAGCATTCCAAATTCTAAAAGGTATAGACAATGTCGACCCAGGGGACTTTTTTGACCTGAAAAAAGAAACAAGGACCAGGGGTCACAAATGGAGATTAGATAAAGGGGCATTCAGAACAGAAAATAAGAGGCACTTTTTTACACAGAGAATTATGAGGGTCTGGAACCAACTCCCCCGTAATATTGTTGAAGCTGACAACCTGGGATCCTTCAAGAAGCTGCTTAATGAGATTCTGGGATCAATAAGCTACTAACAACCAAACGAGCAAGATGGGCTGAATGGCCTCCTCTCGTTTGTAAACCTTCTTATGTTCTTATGTTCTTAAAACATAATTTCTATACCTTATAAAAATGCATCAACATAAATGAAATATTCAATTCAAATATATGCTTACGTTCCTGTATATTGTAGTGTGCTGTCGGATATTTTGAAAAATAAGAACTGTCTTCAAAAGGCAGAGACTTGTGAATACGACCAAACAGCAATCAGTTTTTCAGAGCTCCTCAGAGCATGGACCACACAACTTGTAGTTAGAAAGTTGAGCGATACTTGACTGGGGTTTTACTTTGGTTTTTATAGGATTTTTCCTCCATTGAATACATCAGGAGTCCCAATTAAATCTGATCCTCAATCTGCCTTGACAGTTCCTATCTTTGAGTTAATGATATTTTCTAGAAGGATCCGTTCAACTCTGTCTTTCTTAAAGCACCTTCCGTTGGTTATCATTCAAGGTTGGCAAATCCCGCTTTTAAGAGCCAACACCGAATCCTGCTTTGAGGTGCCAAAGACTAAACTTTCTTTTTTGAAGGTCTAATGCCCTTCCAGAATTATACTGTGTGTCTGAGACAAACATCTAAATATTTCACTTTACAGTTTCCCTGTAAATAAATACCTTTGTTTCTTACTGCAGTAAAATCTTTATATAAACTACACATGTATATTCTTTATTTTAATTGATATAGTAATGTCTAAATACTTTTTGTTTAGTTGGAGAAACTAAACTAATTCGTAAATCGATTAAATTAAATGAACTTTATCGCAGATATGTCAACAATATGGTTGCAATATTGTCAACGCCATGCTTCTGTTATAATAATCTTTTACTATGTTCTTTCACTAGTTTATCTTTAAATGGCATTATAAGATGTAGTTCTAGTTAAGTTACTTCAGTATAACAGTTGCTCCTAGAAATTGTAATATTATTTTACTCCATTGATAAATCTTTCAAGATTTTAATGGAAGGTCCAGTTATTTATATCTAAATACAGGCTAGCATTAATATACCAGAATGCCATGGTGCTACAGTGACTGAACTAAGTCTGACCATCTTCACTGTTCATACAAAATCCAGCCAAAGCAGGTTTTAAGACAACCTCTGCTTTTTGCCAATTTTAGGGTTGATTAATATGAAACACTACCGTAAGCATTTTTCAATACTCATTATTTCAAACCAATATCTAACTTAACATATTAACACGTCCTGCGCTTTCCATTCCCACCTCTTCCTGCCAGGTTCTGATACATTTCTGTTATAGATAGAAAATGATTATTGTAAGATAACTCCTATCTTCTGTTATCCGAAAGGTATTTCCATTCATTAATATTAACAAGATCGCTTATTATAGAGATGATCTTGGCATTTAAATCGCTGACCATCAAAAATCCCTGCTTCATCGGCCAACACCAATGAGTCATCTTCAACACTGCCTGTACCACAAGCAGGTAAGAACGAGGTTACAACATTAGCTGGATTTCTTCAGCAAGTTTTCTGTTAGAGTTACAGTCCATACCTTAAATTATTTTATAACATGTAGTTGTAATTCAGATATGTCAATATAGCAATCTCTTATAAACTGCAATTCTATTTTACTTCATTTTAATTAGCAGCAAATGCAACCTTGAATATTAAAACTTAGGACTGCTCATACATTTACTTAATGTCATTATATTAGGTTTCTTATTTATTTAAATACTTTTGTTTTTTTTTACTATAATCAAACCTAGTTCGATTGCTTCTAGCATATTAACTGTGCTCCATAGATTCTGCCATTCCGCTCTCGCTGGACCAGAATGTTTTGAGACTCTGAGTCCAATTAAAAAATATGCCTTTTCCTGATAAGGGAGGTTTGGAACTTTCAGCAGGTCAGTCTGACCAACTCCTTCTCACAGGCCTTACACAGATCTGCTAATAATATTTTCTAATGGTTGTATATACTTTAAAACACATTACAGTCATTACAATATTTGTTGCAGTTTCACAAATGTTCAATTTGTATCCCAAAGATCAGCCTGCTTCCAGTAGCTGTGACAGTCTTGGGTCAGTTTCTGCTCACAGGTGTGGGTGACAGTCTTTAAAAGCCTGATACCTGCAAAAACTTCAATCTTGTTAGCTGGGCTCCCATCCCCACATTCTCTTTCCCATCGTCAGTGGGCAAACACATTTTAACTGAATCTGGGTCCATCAAAGAACCGCACAACCTTGCAACCAAGGCCTTACTTGCAAAAGGATCTAATGGCTTACAGCACAAAAGGGACGTGCCCGAACCGTCTGTGACACCAGTGCTGCATGGTGGAAACGGACATTGTCCCACACTATAACAAACGTAGTCAATTCCAGCCCCTCCAGCTCTCACTCTTCCGGTGGAATGAGGTTCCCATTGAAGGGAAGTGTTGTAGGGGCCCAAAACGGCATTACGAGCCACTACCCCGTTTCTTGAAATGACTGCACATATGGTCACATTCCCTCCACGCTGACCAGGGACCTGCACCGTGGCGCACTGACCAACGACATTTCTCCCTCTTCGTCTTTTCTTCGTAAGGTTGAATTCAGCCTCGTCTACGTAAACGTGCTTGTGATGAGTGAGGCTGGCATCAAGCTCCATTATCCTCTAGGAGAACATACGGTACAGTTAGTAATTATGGTAGTAACATTAAACCTTCCAAAATACAGTAATTTCACAGTACATAAAAAAACAAGGTAGTTAGGTAGTTTACGGTGTCATGTATGCAGTTGAACAGAGAGGAATACAGAACATTACTTACTTGAACATACTGAAACCTTGCCTCCTTCACTCTGGCAGAGTTTCTTTCGAATGGCACCCTGTAGACCTGCTTCATTCGGACGGCATTCCTTTTCAGGACACGATCAATTGTGGCTAAACTACAATGATGAATGTTGGTGAAAACTTCATTGTCCTGGATGATTCTCTGCTGTATATTTTTCAAACTGATCTCATTGTTTTGGATGACATATCTACTATTGCTGTTTCTTGTTGCTCAGTGAAGAGCCGTCCTCTTCCCCCTGAAGGTGGTCTTTTATCCATTCTAAAAATGAATGGGAACAAAGTATTCAATTGAGAAAATTACAGTATAATTGGGAAAAACAGAGAACAAATGGTAACGATTTACATTAACTCTACCTTCATAATGCATTCATAATGCATTCATAAGCTTATGAATCCATCCTGAATGGTTCATGATACATACATGAATATGTTCTTTTGTTTATTACATAATAGCCACATAACAAGTTATATGGTAGAGTTAATATAAATCGTTACCATAAAGCATTCATAACGCTCTACGTAACTGTAATGTAATGCTTTTTGAGTGCATTATGAATGTGTTATGAAGGTAGAGTTAATGTAAATTGTTACTGAACAAATTACTGTATAATTTTTCAAAACCATTGTGTACTGTAATATACAGCAATGTACAATTCACAG
>NW_026707273.1:0-30990 GCF_902713425.1 Acipenser ruthenus | reverse complement strand
GCGTTTTCACCAAAAACGGAAAAACAGACACAATAACACGTTCCCATTTAGCGCAGGTGTGGAATTACAACCCAGGAACGGTCTCGTTGTGTAGATGACACCCTTATCTGTATAACAATGCCCTACCTGAAACGATAGCACCCGGCGTTTCGTATTTATAGGGAAAATACGAATTTTACACCAACCCGCAACTTGACGAGAATCCCATAGGCTAACATTGAAATCCACAAAACACAATTGCTTTTTTTGAATAAAAACTCTGTTTTTCAACGGATTGGTCTCAAATTTGGTACACAATTGCTACCTACTACCCTGATACAGGAACTGTTTGAATGGTTTCTCTAGCCCTTACTGTTCCAGAGAAATAATAAAAAAAAAAAAAAAAAGAAGTGAATTTGCATCTGCCAGTAATCTTTTTATTTTTTTTCTTATCAATCGGTTTTTGCAGGATTCATTACAAGGCCACTGAATCCTGTTAGAGACTAATTCTCTGATACTACAGCCATTTAAATGGAGCTTCTATCTGGTCGCACAGCCGAGAACCACTTAAAAAGGTTCTGATCAAATGTGCTGCAATCTCTCGGTATGAGTCAATCTAAGGCAAGCTGCTGCATTTCAACCAAAAGCCCCATAAACCTGTGCTTCTACATTTATTATCTGCATATAATACAGGTACTCTGTAGCAATTTTCAGCCCCCTACCACATTCGCTGATTCTTTGAGAGCCTGCCAAAGCTGTTCCAAATGCCCCATAGGCTTAAAGCAGCGGTCGCCTTAGTTGAATGGGAAAAAAGCTGAATTGTGCAGGAATCGCTCTAAAAACCCTGGGCTCAGTTACAGGCTGTTAGTCTGATACTACAGCCCTTGGAATGGTGTTTCTACCTGCTTGCACGGCTTCAAAACTCTTCCAAATGTACTTTTTCAAGGGGCCTGCAGTGCACTTTGAAGTGGCATTGAAGGACAGGGGCAGCGTGGGAACCGAAAGGCCCAGCAACCTGTGCTTTCCCACCACTTATCTGCATGTCCTACAGGTACTCTGTAGCAATTTTCAGCCCCCTACCACATTCGCTGATTCTTTGAGAGCCTGCCAAAGCTGTTCCAAATGCCCCATAGGCTTAAAGCAGCGGTCGCCTTAGTTGAATGGGAAAAAAGCTGAATTTTGTAGGAATCGCTCTAAAAACCCTGGGCTCAGTTACAGGCTGTTAGTCTGATACTACAGCCCTTGGAATGGTGTTTCTACCTGCTTGCACGGCTTCAAAACTCTTCCAAATGTACTTTTTCAAGGGGCCTGCAGTGCACTTTGAAGTGGCATTGAAGGACAGGGGCAGCGTGGGAACCGAAAGGCCCAGCAACCTGTGCTTTTCCACCACTTATCTGCATGTCCTACAGGTACTCTGTAGCAATTTTCAGCCCCCTACCGCATTCGCTGATTCTTTGAGAGCCTGCCAAAATTGGAATCAAAACTCTTCGAAATGTACTTTTTCAAGTATTTGAATGGTTATCGACTCCACTTCTTAGGGGCTGCTGCCATCTACTGGTGGAAAATATTTATGACATCGGGGACCCAACGCAAATGCTGTTACTCTTATTTGAATTGCTACAAAAAAAAATCAGATTTCTGTAGGAATTCTTCTAAAAACACTGCAGGTGTTTTTAGAACTATCGAAAAACGCTCAAACAGGTGATGTACATGGTAATGGACACCAGGTGTGAAAGGGTTAAGGACAGGGGGGCCTCCGCAGCGCTTGTGCAGGTGTTCCCCCGAGCTCGCGGAACTGCAACACGGCCTCGTAACACCTGTGCACCCGGGGGGGGGCGTGCATTTAATTAATTAATGAATCGCTGTTCCGCCGTGCAGCTCCCCGGGGGCGGGGGGGACGAGCAGGTGTTCAGCCCGAGCTCATAACACCCGTGCACACGGGGGGGGGGGACGTGCAGGTATTTTTTCCCCCCAGCAGACGGGGGTCCCGGCCTTACACTCGGGCAGCTCCCCGGGGAATGTTAGAGGTCGTCGCCCCCGCTGCTGAGGCGCTAAAGTATCCGACTGCCTGGAGCGCTAAAACCGGCTCCGATCGGTCAGCGGGGACCGCGGGGAGTGAGCCGTGAACGGAGCGTCCCGCTGCTGCCTTCTCGCCGAGTCCGAAAATAGCCGAGAGTTAAGCCCCTCCCCGCCGTGTCTTCGGCAGACTTCGGCCACGTCACGTCGGACGGGCCTCTGGTCATGTGAATTGATTGTGACGTGACCAGAGCCCCGTCCGTCTTGAAGCGGCGCGATGCTGCCGAAGCCACGGCGGGGAGGGGGGGCTTAACTCTCGGCTATTTTCGCTGGCCTCCGGCGGGGCTGCTTCGAACGGGTCTCCGCAGCGGCGCTTGTGCAGGTGTTCAGCCCGAGCTCGCGGAAGTGCAGCCCGGCCTCTGCTCCCACTTGCCCGGGCAGGGTTCCACGGCCCCGGGGACAGCTCCCGCCGCCCCGGACCCATAACGCCCGTGCTCCCGGGGGGAACACGGGACGTGCATTTAATTAATTCATCGCTGTTCCGCCGTGCAGCTCCACCGGGGGCGGGGGGGACGAGCAAGTGTTCAGCCCGAGCTCAGAACACTCGTGCACACCGGGGGGGGGGGACGTGCATTTAATTAATGAATTAATGAATGCCCTACCTGAAACGATAGCACCTGGCGTTTCGTATTAATCGCTGTTCACCCGGGACGCGGGGCCCCGGCGAACCGCCGTGCAGCTCCCCGCACTGGGCTCGTGTCCCAGGCATCCATCCCCCTGCCCTGGCCGCATCCATGGCCGGTGAAAAGGACGGAGCGTCCCAAAGCCCAGCATCCGACTGGGATGCAAGTGCCGTCCCACTCCCAAGCTCTCCCACTCGTCTCCAGCTCTCCCACTCTCCGTTGCAGGCACGCAGCTCCAGCTGTGGCCCATCAAAACTAGTGCGACTCGGGGTTAGGGTTAGGGTCACACTCGTTTCCGTGCTAAAGGTCTTGTTTTGTAGCTCGCAGTAATACCTTTCCAGGCATACCTTGATTCAATTGATACCACCTGTGGTTATTTAAATATTAATTCAAAAAAAAAAAAAAAAAAAAACCTGAACGGGACGTTTTTTCGCCAAATGTAAACGAAACCCATTTAAGGTCGTTCTTTAGTGTAGCAGTCGAATAAAAACTCGAGCGCGGTGTTGTTTTGTAGCTTGCAATCATACCTATCCAACGATACCTCGTATGAGGTGGTAGCACCAGGGGTTCTTGAAATATTAATTTTAATGCGATTCCCATTGAAACGTATAGGCGTTTTCACCAAAAACGGAAAAACAGACACAATAACACGTTCCCATTTAGCGCAGGTGTGGAATTACAACCCAGGAACGGTCTCGTTGTGTAGATGACACCCTTATCTGTATAACAATGCCCTACCTGAAACGATAGCACCCGGCGTTTCGTATTTATAGGGAAAATACGAATTTTACACCAACCCGCAACTTGACGAGAATCCCATAGGCTAACATTGAAATCCACAAAACACAATTGCTTTTTTTGAATAAAAACTCTGTTTTTCAACGGATTGGGTCTCAAATTTGGTACACAATTGCTACCTACTACCCTGATACAGGAACTGTTTGAATGGTTTCTCTAGCCCTTACTGTTCCAGAGAAATAATAAAAAAAAAAAAAAAAGAAGTGAATTTGCATCTGCCAGTAATCTTTTTATTTTTTTTCTTATCAATCGGTTTTTGCAGGATTCATTACAAGGCCACTGAATCCTGTTAGAGACTAATTCTCTGATACTACAGCCATTTAAATGGAGCTTCTATCTGGTCGCACAGCCGAGAACCACTTAAAAAGGTTCTGATCAAATGTGCTGCAATCTCTCGGTATGAGTCAATCTAAGGCAAGCTGCTGCATTTCAACCAAAAGCCCCATAAACCTGTGCTTCTACATTTATTATCTGCATATAATACAGGTACTCTGTAGCAATTTTCAGCCCCCTACCACATTCGCTGATTCTTTGAGAGCCTGCCAAAGCTGTTCCAAATGCCCCATAGGCTTAAAGCAGCGGTCGCCTTAGTTGAATGGGAAAAAAGCTGAATTGTGCAGGAATCGCTCTAAAAACCCTGGGCTCAGTTACAGGCTGTTAGTCTGATACTACAGCCCTTGGAATGGTGTTTCTACCTGCTTGCACGGCTTCAAAACTCTTCCAAATGTACTTTTTCAAGGGGCCTGCAGTGCACTTTGAAGTGGCATTGAAGGACAGGGGCAGCGTGGGAACCGAAAGGCCCAGCAACCTGTGCTTTCCCACCACTTATCTGCATGTCCTACAGGTACTCTGTAGCAATTTTCAGCCCCCTACCACATTCGCTGATTCTTTGAGAGCCTGCCAAAGCTGTTCCAAATGCCCCATAGGCTTAAAGCAGCGGTCGCCTTAGTTGAATGGGAAAAAAGCTGAATTTTGTAGGAATCGCTCTAAAAACCCTGGGCTCAGTTACAGGCTGTTAGTCTGATACTACAGCCCTTGGAATGGTGTTTCTACCTGCTTGCACGGCTTCAAAACTCTTCCAAATGTACTTTTTCAAGGGGCCTGCAGTGCACTTTGAAGTGGCATTGAAGGACAGGGGCAGCGTGGGAACCGAAAGGCCCAGCAACCTGTGCTTTTCCACCACTTATCTGCATGTCCTACAGGTACTCTGTAGCAATTTTCAGCCCCCTACCGCATTCGCTGATTCTTTGAGAGCCTGCCAAAATTGGAATCAAAACTCTTCGAAATGTACTTTTTCAAGTATTTGAATGGTTATCGACTCCACTTCTTAGGGGCTGCTGCCATCTACTGGTGGAAAATATTTATGACATCGGGGACCCAACGCAAATGCTGTTACTCTTATTTGAATTGCTACAAAAAAAAATCAGATTTCTGTAGGAATTCTTCTAAAAACACTGCAGGTGTTTTTAGAACTATCGAAAAACGCTCAAACAGGTGATGTACATGGTAATGGACACCAGGTGTGAAAGGGTTAAGGACAGGGGGGCCTCCGCAGCGCTTGTGCAGGTGTTCCCCCGAGCTCGCGGAACTGCAACACGGCCTCGTAACACCTGTGCACCCGGGGGGGGGCGTGCATTTAATTAATTAATGAATCGCTGTTCCGCCGTGCAGCTCCCCGGGGGCGGGGGGGACGAGCAGGTGTTCAGCCCGAGCTCATAACACCCGTGCACACGGGGGGGGGGGGACGTGCAGGTATTTTTTCCCCCCAGCAGACGGGGGTCCCGGCCTTACACTCGGGCAGCTCCCCGGGGAATGTTAGAGGTCGTCGCCCCCGCTGCTGAGGCGCTAAAGTATCCGACTGCCTGGAGCGCTAAAACCGGCTCCGATCGGTCAGCGGGGACCGCGGGGAGTGAGCCGTGAACGGAGCGTCCAGCTGCTGCCTTCTCGCCGAGTCCGAAAATAGCCGAGAGTTAAGCCCCTCCCCGCCGTGTCTTCGGCAGACTTCGGCCACGTCACGTCGGACGGGCCTCTGGTCATGTGAATTGATTGTGACGTGACCAGAGCCCCGTCCGTCTTGAAGCGGCGCGATGCTGCCGAAGCCACGGCGGGGAGGGGGGGCTTAACTCTCGGCTATTTTCGCTGGCCTCCGGCGGGGCTGCTTCGAACGGGTCTCCGCAGCGGCGCTTGTGCAGGTGTTCAGCCCGAGCTCGCGGAAGTGCAGCCCGGCCTCTGCTCCCACTTGCCCGGGCAGGGTTCCACGGCCCCGGGGACAGCTCCCGCCGCCCCGGACCCATAACGCCCGTGCTCCCGGGGGGAACACGGGACGTGCATTTAATTAATTCATCGCTGTTCCGCCGTGCAGCTCCACCGGGGGCGGGGGGGACGAGCAAGTGTTCAGCCCGAGCTCAGAACACTCGTGCACCCGGGGGGGGGGGACGTGCATTTAATTAATGAATTAATGAATGCCCTACCTGAAACGATAGCACCTGGCGTTTCGTATTAATCGCTGTTCACCCGGGACGCGGGGCCCCGGCGAACCGCCGTGCAGCTCCCCGCACTGGGCTCGTGTCCCAGGCATCCATCCCCCTGCCCTGGCCGCATCCATGGCCGGTGAAAAGGACGGAGCGTCCCAAAGCCCAGCATCCGACTGGGATGCAAGTGCCGTCCCACTCCCAAGCTCTCCCACTCGTCTCCAGCTCTCCCACTCTCCGTTGCAGGCACGCAGCTCCAGCTGTGGCCCATCAAAACTAGTGCGACTCGGGGTTAGGGTTAGGGTCACACTCGTTTCCGTGCTAAAGGTCTTGTTTTGTAGCTCGCAGTAATACCTTTCCAGGCATACCTTGATTCAATTGATACCACCTGTGGTTATTTAAATATTAATTCAAAAAAAAAAAAAAAAAAAACCTGAACGGGACGTTTTTTCGCCAAATGTAAACGAAACCCATTTAAGGTCGTTCTTTAGTGTAGCAGTCGAATAAAAACTCGAGCGCGGTGTTGTTTTGTAGCTTGCAATCATACCTATCCAACGATACCTCGTATGAGGTGGTAGCACCAGGGGTTCTTGAAATATTAATTTTAATGCGATTCCCATTGAAACGTATAGGCGTTTTCACCAAAAACGGAAAAACAGACACAATAACACGTTCCCATTTAGCGCAGGTGTGGAATTACAACCCAGGAACGGTCTCGTTGTGTAGATGACACCCTTATCTGTATAACAATGCCCTACCTGAAACGATAGCACCCGGCGTTTCGTATTTATAGGGAAAATACGAATTTTACACCAACCCGCAACTTGACGAGAATCCCATAGGCTAACATTGAAATCCACAAAACACAATTGCTTTTTTTGAATAAAAACTCTGTTTTTCAACGGATTGGTCTCAAATTTGGTACACAATTGCTACCTACTACCCTGATACAGGAACTGTTTGAATGGTTTCTCTAGCCCTTACTGTTCCAGAGAAATAATAAAAAAAAAAAAAAAAGAAGTGAATTTGCATCTGCCAGTAATCTTTTTATTTTTTTTCTTATCAATCGGTTTTTGCAGGATTCATTACAAGGCCACTGAATCCTGTTAGAGACTAATTCTCTGATACTACAGCCATTTAAATGGAGCTTCTATCTGGTCGCACAGCCGAGAACCACTTAAAAAGGTTCTGATCAAATGTGCTGCAATCTCTCGGTATGAGTCAATCTAAGGCAAGCTGCTGCATTTCAACCAAAAGCCCCATAAACCTGTGCTTCTACATTTATTATCTGCATATAATACAGGTACTCTGTAGCAATTTTCAGCCCCCTACCACATTCGCTGATTCTTTGAGAGCCTGCCAAAGCTGTTCCAAATGCCCCATAGGCTTAAAGCAGCGGTCGCCTTAGTTGAATGGGAAAAAAGCTGAATTGTGCAGGAATCGCTCTAAAAACCCTGGGCTCAGTTACAGGCTGTTAGTCTGATACTACAGCCCTTGGAATGGTGTTTCTACCTGCTTGCACGGCTTCAAAACTCTTCCAAATGTACTTTTTCAAGGGGCCTGCAGTGCACTTTGAAGTGGCATTGAAGGACAGGGGCAGCGTGGGAACCGAAAGGCCCAGCAACCTGTGCTTTCCCACCACTTATCTGCATGTCCTACAGGTACTCTGTAGCAATTTTCAGCCCCCTACCACATTCGCTGATTCTTTGAGAGCCTGCCAAAGCTGTTCCAAATGCCCCATAGGCTTAAAGCAGCGGTCGCCTTAGTTGAATGGGAAAAAAGCTGAATTTTGTAGGAATCGCTCTAAAAACCCTGGGCTCAGTTACAGGCTGTTAGTCTGATACTACAGCCCTTGGAATGGTGTTTCTACCTGCTTGCACGGCTTCAAAACTCTTCCAAATGTACTTTTTCAAGGGGCCTGCAGTGCACTTTGAAGTGGCATTGAAGGACAGGGGCAGCGTGGGAACCGAAAGGCCCAGCAACCTGTGCTTTTCCACCACTTATCTGCATGTCCTACAGGTACTCTGTAGCAATTTTCAGCCCCCTACCGCATTCGCTGATTCTTTGAGAGCCTGCCAAAATTGGAATCAAAACTCTTCGAAATGTACTTTTTCAAGTATTTGAATGGTTATCGACTCCACTTCTTAGGGGCTGCTGCCATCTACTGGTGGAAAATATTTATGACATCGGGGACCCAACGCAAATGCTGTTACTCTTATTTGAATTGCTACAAAAAAAAATCAGATTTCTGTAGGAATTCTTCTAAAAACACTGCAGGTGTTTTTAGAACTATCGAAAAACGCTCAAACAGGTGATGTACATGGTAATGGACACCAGGTGTGAAAGGGTTAAGGACAGGGGGGCCTCCGCAGCGCTTGTGCAGGTGTTCCCCCGAGCTCGCGGAACTGCAACACGGCCTCGTAACACCTGTGCACCCGGGGGGGGGCGTGCATTTAATTAATTAATGAATCGCTGTTCCGCCGTGCAGCTCCCCGGGGGCGGGGGGGACGAGCAGGTGTTCAGCCCGAGCTCATAACACCCGTGCACACGGGGGGGGGGGACGTGCAGGTATTTTTTCCCCCCAGCAGACGGGGGTCCCGGCCTTACACTCGGGCAGCTCCCCGGGGAATGTTAGAGGTCGTCGCCCCCGCTGCTGAGGCGCTAAAGTATCCGACTGCCTGGAGCGCTAAAACCGGCTCCGATCGGTCAGCGGGGACCGCGGGGAGTGAGCCGTGAACGGAGCGTCCCGCTGCTGCCTTCTCGCCGAGTCCGAAAATAGCCGAGAGTTAAGCCCCTCCCCGCCGTGTCTTCGGCAGACTTCGGCCACGTCACGTCGGACGGGCCTCTGGTCATGTGAATTGATTGTGACGTGACCAGAGCCCCGTCCGTCTTGAAGCGGCGCGATGCTGCCGAAGCCACGGCGGGGAGGGGGGGCTTAACTCTCGGCTATTTTCGCTGGCCTCCGGCGGGGCTGCTTCGAACGGGTCTCCGCAGCGGCGCTTGTGCAGGTGTTCAGCCCGAGCTCGCGGAAGTGCAGCCCGGCCTCTGCTCCCACTTGCCCGGGCAGGGTTCCACGGCCCCGGGGACAGCTCCCGCCGCCCCGGACCCATAACGCCCGTGCTCCCGGGGGGAACACGGGACGTGCATTTAATTAATTCATCGCTGTTCCGCCGTGCAGCTCCACCGGGGGCGGGGGGGACGAGCAAGTGTTCAGCCCGAGCTCAGAACACTCGTGCACCCGGGGGGGGGGGACGTGCATTTAATTAATGAATTAATGAATGCCCTACCTGAAACGATAGCACCTGGCGTTTCGTATTAATCGCTGTTCACCCGGGACGCGGGGCCCCGGCGAACCGCCGTGCAGCTCCCCGCACTGGGCTCGTGTCCCAGGCATCCATCCCCCTGCCCTGGCCGCATCCATGGCCGGTGAAAAGGACGGAGCGTCCCAAAGCCCAGCATCCGACTGGGATGCAAGTGCCGTCCCACTCCCAAGCTCTCCCACTCGTCTCCAGCTCTCCCACTCTCCGTTGCAGGCACGCAGCTCCAGCTGTGGCCCATCAAAACTAGTGCGACTCGGGGTTAGGGTTAGGGTCACACTCGTTTCCGTGCTAAAGGTCTTGTTTTGTAGCTCGCAGTAATACCTTTCCAGGCATACCTTGATTCAATTGATACCACCTGTGGTTATTTAAATATTAATTCAAAAAAAAAAAAAAAAAAAAACCTGAACGGGACGTTTTTTCGCCAAATGTAAACGAAACCCATTTAAGGTCGTTCTTTAGTGTAGCAGTCGAATAAAAACTCGAGCGCGGTGTTGTTTTGTAGCTTGCAATCATACCTATCCAACGATACCTCGTATGAGGTGGTAGCACCAGGGGTTCTTGAAATATTAATTTTAATGCGATTCCCATTGAAACGTATAGGCGTTTTCACCAAAAACGGAAAAACAGACACAATAACACGTTCCCATTTAGCGCAGGTGTGGAATTACAACCCAGGAACGGTCTCGTTGTGTAGATGACACCCTTATCTGTATAACAATGCCCTACCTGAAACGATAGCACCCGGCGTTTCGTATTTATAGGGAAAATACGAATTTTACACCAACCCGCAACTTGACGAGAATCCCATAGGCTAACATTGAAATCCACAAAACACAATTGCTTTTTTTGAATAAAAACTCTGTTTTTCAACGGATTGGTCTCAAATTTGGTACACAATTGCTACCTACTACCCTGATACAGGAACTGTTTGAATGGTTTCTCTAGCCCTTACTGTTCCAGAGAAATAATAAAAAAAAAAAAAAAAGAAGTGAATTTGCATCTGCCAGTAATCTTTTTATTTTTTTTCTTATCAATCGGTTTTTGCAGGATTCATTACAAGGCCACTGAATCCTGTTAGAGACTAATTCTCTGATACTACAGCCATTTAAATGGAGCTTCTATCTGGTCGCACAGCCGAGAACCACTTAAAAAGGTTCTGATCAAATGTGCTGCAATCTCTCGGTATGAGTCAATCTAAGGCAAGCTGCTGCATTTCAACCAAAAGCCCCATAAACCTGTGCTTCTACATTTATTATCTGCATATAATACAGGTACTCTGTAGCAATTTTCAGCCCCCTACCACATTCGCTGATTCTTTGAGAGCCTGCCAAAGCTGTTCCAAATGCCCCATAGGCTTAAAGCAGCGGTCGCCTTAGTTGAATGGGAAAAAAGCTGAATTGTGCAGGAATCGCTCTAAAAACCCTGGGCTCAGTTACAGGCTGTTAGTCTGATACTACAGCCCTTGGAATGGTGTTTCTACCTGCTTGCACGGCTTCAAAACTCTTCCAAATGTACTTTTTCAAGGGGCCTGCAGTGCACTTTGAAGTGGCATTGAAGGACAGGGGCAGCGTGGGAACCGAAAGGCCCAGCAACCTGTGCTTTCCCACCACTTATCTGCATGTCCTACAGGTACTCTGTAGCAATTTTCAGCCCCCTACCACATTCGCTGATTCTTTGAGAGCCTGCCAAAGCTGTTCCAAATGCCCCATAGGCTTAAAGCAGCGGTCGCCTTAGTTGAATGGGAAAAAAGCTGAATTTTGTAGGAATCGCTCTAAAAACCCTGGGCTCAGTTACAGGCTGTTAGTCTGATACTACAGCCCTTGGAATGGTGTTTCTACCTGCTTGCACGGCTTCAAAACTCTTCCAAATGTACTTTTTCAAGGGGCCTGCAGTGCACTTTGAAGTGGCATTGAAGGACAGGGGCAGCGTGGGAACCGAAAGGCCCAGCAACCTGTGCTTTTCCACCACTTATCTGCATGTCCTACAGGTACTCTGTAGCAATTTTCAGCCCCCTACCGCATTCGCTGATTCTTTGAGAGCCTGCCAAAATTGGAATCAAAACTCTTCGAAATGTACTTTTTCAAGTATTTGAATGGTTATCGACTCCACTTCTTAGGGGCTGCTGCCATCTACTGGTGGAAAATATTTATGACATCGGGGACCCAACGCAAATGCTGTTACTCTTATTTGAATTGCTACAAAAAAAAATCAGATTTCTGTAGGAATTCTTCTAAAAACACTGCAGGTGTTTTTAGAACTATCGAAAAACGCTCAAACAGGTGATGTACATGGTAATGGACACCAGGTGTGAAAGGGTTAAGGACAGGGGGGCCTCCGCAGCGCTTGTGCAGGTGTTCCCCCGAGCTCGCGGAACTGCAACACGGCCTCGTAACACCTGTGCACCCGGGGGGGGGCGTGCATTTAATTAATTAATGAATCGCTGTTCCGCCGTGCAGCTCCCCGGGGGCGGGGGGGACGAGCAGGTGTTCAGCCCGAGCTCATAACACCCGTGCACACGGGGGGGGGGGACGTGCAGGTATTTTTTCCCCCCAGCAGACGGGGGTCCCGGCCTTACACTCGGGCAGCTCCCCGGGGAATGTTAGAGGTCGTCGCCCCCGCTGCTGAGGCGCTAAAGTATCCGACTGCCTGGAGCGCTAAAACCGGCTCCGATCGGTCAGCGGGGACCGCGGGGAGTGAGCCGTGAACGGAGCGTCCCGCTGCTGCCTTCTCGCCGAGTCCGAAAATAGCCGAGAGTTAAGCCCCTCCCCGCCGTGTCTTCGGCAGACTTCGGCCACGTCACGTCGGACGGGCCTCTGGTCATGTGAATTGATTGTGACGTGACCAGAGCCCCGTCCGTCTTGAAGCGGCGCGATGCTGCCGAAGCCACGGCGGGGAGGGGGGGCTTAACTCTCGGCTATTTTCGCTGGCCTCCGGCGGGGCTGCTTCGAACGGGTCTCCGCAGCGGCGCTTGTGCAGGTGTTCAGCCCGAGCTCGCGGAAGTGCAGCCCGGCCTCTGCTCCCACTTGCCCGGGCAGGGTTCCACGGCCCCGGGGACAGCTCCCGCCGCCCCGGACCCATAACGCCCGTGCTCCCGGGGGGAACACGGGACGTGCATTTAATTAATTCATCGCTGTTCCGCCGTGCAGCTCCACCGGGGGCGGGGGGGACGAGCAAGTGTTCAGCCCGAGCTCAGAACACTCGTGCACCCGGGGGGGGGGGACGTGCATTTAATTAATGAATTAATGAATGCCCTACCTGAAACGATAGCACCTGGCGTTTCGTATTAATCGCTGTTCACCCGGGACGCGGGGCCCCGGCGAACCGCCGTGCAGCTCCCCGCACTGGGCTCGTGTCCCAGGCATCCATCCCCCTGCCCTGGCCGCATCCATGGCCGGTGAAAAGGACGGAGCGTCCCAAAGCCCAGCATCCGACTGGGATGCAAGTGCCGTCCCACTCCCAAGCTCTCCCACTCGTCTCCAGCTCTCCCACTCTCCGTTGCAGGCACGCAGCTCCAGCTGTGGCCCATCAAAACTAGTGCGACTCGGGGTTAGGGTTAGGGTTAGGGTTAGGGTTTAGGGTTAGGGTCACACTCGTTTCCGTGCTAAAGGTCTTGTTTTGTAGCTCGCAGTAATACCTTTCCAGGCATACCTTGATTCAATTGATACCACCTGTGGTTATTTAAATATTAATTCAAAAAAAAAAAAAAAAAAAACCTGAACGGGACGTTTTTTCGCCAAATGTAAACGAAACCCATTTAAGGTCGTTCTTTAGTGTAGCAGTCGAATAAAAACTCGAGCGCGGTGTTGTTTTGTAGCTTGCAATCATACCTATCCAACGATACCTCGTATGAGGTGGTAGCACCAGGGGTTCTTGAAATATTAATTTTAATGCGATTCCCATTGAAACGTATAGGCGTTTTCACCAAAAACGGAAAAACAGACACAATAACACGTTCCCATTTAGCGCAGGTGTGGAATTACAACCCAGGAACGGTCTCGTTGTGTAGATGACACCCTTATCTGTATAACAATGCCCTACCTGAAACGATAGCACCCGGCGTTTCGTATTTATAGGGAAAATACGAATTTTACACCAACCCGCAACTTGACGAGAATCCCATAGGCTAACATTGAAATCCACAAAACACAATTGCTTTTTTTGAATAAAAACTCTGTTTTTCAACGGATTGGTCTCAAATTTGGTACACAATTGCTACCTACTACCCTGATACAGGAACTGTTTGAATGGTTTCTCTAGCCCTTACTGTTCCAGAGAAATAATAAAAAAAAAAAAAAAAGAAGTGAATTTGCATCTGCCAGTAATCTTTTTATTTTTTTTCTTATCAATCGGTTTTTGCAGGATTCATTACAAGGCCACTGAATCCTGTTAGAGACTAATTCTCTGATACTACAGCCATTTAAATGGAGCTTCTATCTGGTCGCACAGCCGAGAACCACTTAAAAAGGTTCTGATCAAATGTGCTGCAATCTCTCGGTATGAGTCAATCTAAGGCAAGCTGCTGCATTTCAACCAAAAGCCCCATAAACCTGTGCTTCTACATTTATTATCTGCATATAATACAGGTACTCTGTAGCAATTTTCAGCCCCCTACCACATTCGCTGATTCTTTGAGAGCCTGCCAAAGCTGTTCCAAATGCCCCATAGGCTTAAAGCAGCGGTCGCCTTAGTTGAATGGGAAAAAAGCTGAATTGTGCAGGAATCGCTCTAAAAACCCTGGGCTCAGTTACAGGCTGTTAGTCTGATACTACAGCCCTTGGAATGGTGTTTCTACCTGCTTGCACGGCTTCAAAACTCTTCCAAATGTACTTTTTCAAGGGGCCTGCAGTGCACTTTGAAGTGGCATTGAAGGACAGGGGCAGCGTGGGAACCGAAAGGCCCAGCAACCTGTGCTTTCCCACCACTTATCTGCATGTCCTACAGGTACTCTGTAGCAATTTTCAGCCCCCTACCACATTCGCTGATTCTTTGAGAGCCTGCCAAAGCTGTTCCAAATGCCCCATAGGCTTAAAGCAGCGGTCGCCTTAGTTGAATGGGAAAAAAGCTGAATTTTGTAGGAATCGCTCTAAAAACCCTGGGCTCAGTTACAGGCTGTTAGTCTGATACTACAGCCCTTGGAATGGTGTTTCTACCTGCTTGCACGGCTTCAAAACTCTTCCAAATGTACTTTTTCAAGGGGCCTGCAGTGCACTTTGAAGTGGCATTGAAGGACAGGGGCAGCGTGGGAACCGAAAGGCCCAGCAACCTGTGCTTTTCCACCACTTATCTGCATGTCCTACAGGTACTCTGTAGCAATTTTCAGCCCCCTACCGCATTCGCTGATTCTTTGAGAGCCTGCCAAAATTGGAATCAAAACTCTTCGAAATGTACTTTTTCAAGTATTTGAATGGTTATCGACTCCACTTCTTAGGGGCTGCTGCCATCTACTGGTGGAAAATATTTATGACATCGGGGACCCAACGCAAATGCTGTTACTCTTATTTGAATTGCTACAAAAAAAAATCAGATTTCTGTAGGAATTCTTCTAAAAACACTGCAGGTGTTTTTAGAACTATCGAAAAACGCTCAAACAGGTGATGTACATGGTAATGGACACCAGGTGTGAAAGGGTTAAGGACAGGGGGGCCTCCGCAGCGCTTGTGCAGGTGTTCCCCCGAGCTCGCGGAACTGCAACACGGCCTCGTAACACCTGTGCACCCGGGGGGGGGCGTGCATTTAATTAATTAATGAATCGCTGTTCCGCCGTGCAGCTCCCCGGGGGCGGGGGGGACGAGCAGGTGTTCAGCCCGAGCTCATAACACCCGTGCACACGGGGGGGGGGGACGTGCAGGTATTTTTTCCCCCCAGCAGACGGGGGTCCCGGCCTTACACTCGGGCAGCTCCCCGGGGAATGTTAGAGGTCGTCGCCCCCGCTGCTGAGGCGCTAAAGTATCCGACTGCCTGGAGCGCTAAAACCGGCTCCGATCGGTCAGCGGGGACCGCGGGGAGTGAGCCGTGAACGGAGCGTCCCGCTGCTGCCTTCTCGCCGAGTCCGAAAATAGCCGAGAGTTAAGCCCCTCCCCGCCGTGTCTTCGGCAGACTTCGGCCACGTCACGTCGGACGGGCCTCTGGTCATGTGAATTGATTGTGACGTGACCAGAGCCCCGTCCGTCTTGAAGCGGCGCGATGCTGCCGAAGCCACGGCGGGGAGGGGGGGCTTAACTCTCGGCTATTTTCGCTGGCCTCCGGCGGGGCTGCTTCGAACGGGTCTCCGCAGCGGCGCTTGTGCAGGTGTTCAGCCCGAGCTCGCGGAAGTGCAGCCCGGCCTCTGCTCCCACTTGCCCGGGCAGGGTTCCACGGCCCCGGGGACAGCTCCCGCCGCCCCGGACCCATAACGCCCGTGCTCCCGGGGGGAACACGGGACGTGCATTTAATTAATTCATCGCTGTTCCGCCGTGCAGCTCCACCGGGGGCGGGGGGGACGAGCAAGTGTTCAGCCCGAGCTCAGAACACTCGTGCACCCGGGGGGGGGGGACGTGCATTTAATTAATGAATTAATGAATGCCCTACCTGAAACGATAGCACCTGGCGTTTCGTATTAATCGCTGTTCACCCGGGACGCGGGGCCCCGGCGAACCGCCGTGCAGCTCCCCGCACTGGGCTCGTGTCCCAGGCATCCATCCCCCTGCCCTGGCCGCATCCATGGCCGGTGAAAAGGACGGAGCGTCCCAAAGCCCAGCATCCGACTGGGATGCAAGTGCCGTCCCACTCCCAAGCTCTCCCACTCGTCTCCAGCTCTCCCACTCTCCGTTGCAGGCACGCAGCTCCAGCTGTGGCCCATCAAAACTAGTGCGACTCGGGGTTAGGGTTAGGGTTAGGGTTAGGGTTTAGGGTTAGGGTCACACTCGTTTCCGTGCTAAAGGTCTTGTTTTGTAGCTCGCAGTAATACCTTTCCAGGCATACCTTGATTCAATTGATACCACCTGTGGTTATTTAAATATTAATTCAAAAAAAAAAAAAAAAAAAACCTGAACGGGACGTTTTTTCGCCAAATGTAAACGAAACCCATTTAAGGTCGTTCTTTAGTGTAGCAGTCGAATAAAAACTCGAGCGCGGTGTTGTTTTGTAGCTTGCAATCATACCTATCCAACGATACCTCGTATGAGGTGGTAGCACCAGGGGTTCTTGAAATATTAATTTTAATGCGATTCCCATTGAAACGTATAGGCGTTTTCACCAAAAACGGAAAAACAGACACAATAACACGTTCCCATTTAGCGCAGGTGTGGAATTACAACCCAGGAACGGTCTCGTTGTGTAGATGACACCCTTATCTGTATAACAATGCCCTACCTGAAACGATAGCACCCGGCGTTTCGTATTTATAGGGAAAATACGAATTTTACACCAACCCGCAACTTGACGAGAATCCCATAGGCTAACATTGAAATCCACAAAACACAATTGCTTTTTTTGAATAAAAACTCTGTTTTTCAACGGATTGGTCTCAAATTTGGTACACAATTGCTACCTACTACCCTGATACAGGAACTGTTTGAATGGTTTCTCTAGCCCTTACTGTTCCAGAGAAATAATAAAAAAAAAAAAAAAAGAAGTGAATTTGCATCTGCCAGTAATCTTTTTATTTTTTTTCTTATCAATCGGTTTTTGCAGGATTCATTACAAGGCCACTGAATCCTGTTAGAGACTAATTCTCTGATACTACAGCCATTTAAATGGAGCTTCTATCTGGTCGCACAGCCGAGAACCACTTAAAAAGGTTCTGATCAAATGTGCTGCAATCTCTCGGTATGAGTCAATCTAAGGCAAGCTGCTGCATTTCAACCAAAAGCCCCATAAACCTGTGCTTCTACATTTATTATCTGCATATAATACAGGTACTCTGTAGCAATTTTCAGCCCCCTACCACATTCGCTGATTCTTTGAGAGCCTGCCAAAGCTGTTCCAAATGCCCCATAGGCTTAAAGCAGCGGTCGCCTTAGTTGAATGGGAAAAAAGCTGAATTGTGCAGGAATCGCTCTAAAAACCCTGGGCTCAGTTACAGGCTGTTAGTCTGATACTACAGCCCTTGGAATGGTGTTTCTACCTGCTTGCACGGCTTCAAAACTCTTCCAAATGTACTTTTTCAAGGGGCCTGCAGTGCACTTTGAAGTGGCATTGAAGGACAGGGGCAGCGTGGGAACCGAAAGGCCCAGCAACCTGTGCTTTCCCACCACTTATCTGCATGTCCTACAGGTACTCTGTAGCAATTTTCAGCCCCCTACCACATTCGCTGATTCTTTGAGAGCCTGCCAAAGCTGTTCCAAATGCCCCATAGGCTTAAAGCAGCGGTCGCCTTAGTTGAATGGGAAAAAAGCTGAATTTTGTAGGAATCGCTCTAAAAACCCTGGGCTCAGTTACAGGCTGTTAGTCTGATACTACAGCCCTTGGAATGGTGTTTCTACCTGCTTGCACGGCTTCAAAACTCTTCCAAATGTACTTTTTCAAGGGGCCTGCAGTGCACTTTGAAGTGGCATTGAAGGACAGGGGCAGCGTGGGAACCGAAAGGCCCAGCAACCTGTGCTTTTCCACCACTTATCTGCATGTCCTACAGGTACTCTGTAGCAATTTTCAGCCCCCTACCGCATTCGCTGATTCTTTGAGAGCCTGCCAAAATTGGAATCAAAACTCTTCGAAATGTACTTTTTCAAGTATTTGAATGGTTATCGACTCCACTTCTTAGGGGCTGCTGCCATCTACTGGTGGAAAATATTTATGACATCGGGGACCCAACGCAAATGCTGTTACTCTTATTTGAATTGCTACAAAAAAAAATCAGATTTCTGTAGGAATTCTTCTAAAAACACTGCAGGTGTTTTTAGAACTATCGAAAAACGCTCAAACAGGTGATGTACATGGTAATGGACACCAGGTGTGAAAGGGTTAAGGACAGGGGGGCCTCCGCAGCGCTTGTGCAGGTGTTCCCCCGAGCTCGCGGAACTGCAACACGGCCTCGTAACACCTGTGCACCCGGGGGGGGGCGTGCATTTAATTAATTAATGAATCGCTGTTCCGCCGTGCAGCTCCCCGGGGGCGGGGGGGACGAGCAGGTGTTCAGCCCGAGCTCATAACACCCGTGCACACGGGGGGGGGGGACGTGCAGGTATTTTTTCCCCCCAGCAGACGGGGGTCCCGGCCTTACACTCGGGCAGCTCCCCGGGGAATGTTAGAGGTCGTCGCCCCCGCTGCTGAGGCGCTAAAGTATCCGACTGCCTGGAGCGCTAAAACCGGCTCCGATCGGTCAGCGGGGACCGCGGGGAGTGAGCCGTGAACGGAGCGTCCCGCTGCTGCCTTCTCGCCGAGTCCGAAAATAGCCGAGAGTTAAGCCCCTCCCCGCCGTGTCTTCGGCAGACTTCGGCCACGTCACGTCGGACGGGCCTCTGGTCATGTGAATTGATTGTGACGTGACCAGAGCCCCGTCCGTCTTGAAGCGGCGCGATGCTGCCGAAGCCACGGCGGGGAGGGGGGGCTTAACTCTCGGCTATTTTCGCTGGCCTCCGGCGGGGCTGCTTCGAACGGGTCTCCGCAGCGGCGCTTGTGCAGGTGTTCAGCCCGAGCTCGCGGAAGTGCAGCCCGGCCTCTGCTCCCACTTGCCCGGGCAGGGTTCCACGGCCCCGGGGACAGCTCCCGCCGCCCCGGACCCATAACGCCCGTGCTCCCGGGGGGAACACGGGACGTGCATTTAATTAATTCATCGCTGTTCCGCCGTGCAGCTCCACCGGGGGCGGGGGGGACGAGCAAGTGTTCAGCCCGAGCTCAGAACACTCGTGCACCCGGGGGGGGGGGACGTGCATTTAATTAATGAATTAATGAATGCCCTACCTGAAACGATAGCACCTGGCGTTTCGTATTAATCGCTGTTCACCCGGGACGCGGGGCCCCGGCGAACCGCCGTGCAGCTCCCCGCACTGGGCTCGTGTCCCAGGCATCCATCCCCCTGCCCTGGCCGCATCCATGGCCGGTGAAAAGGACGGAGCGTCCCAAAGCCCAGCATCCGACTGGGATGCAAGTGCCGTCCCACTCCCAAGCTCTCCCACTCGTCTCCAGCTCTCCCACTCTCCGTTGCAGGCACGCAGCTCCAGCTGTGGCCCATCAAAACTAGTGCGACTCGGGGTTAGGGTTAGGGTTAGGGTTAGGGTTTAGGGTTAGGGTCACACTCGTTTCCGTGCTAAAGGTCTTGTTTTGTAGCTCGCAGTAATACCTTTCCAGGCATACCTTGATTCAATTGATACCACCTGTGGTTATTTAAATATTAATTCAAAAAAAAAAAAAAAAAAAACCTGAACGGGACGTTTTTTCGCCAAATGTAAACGAAACCCATTTAAGGTCGTTCTTTAGTGTAGCAGTCGAATAAAAACTCGAGCGCGGTGTTGTTTTGTAGCTTGCAATCATACCTATCCAACGATACCTCGTATGAGGTGGTAGCACCAGGGGTTCTTGAAATATTAATTTTAATGCGATTCCCATTGAAACGTATAGGCGTTTTCACCAAAAACGGAAAAACAGACACAATAACACGTTCCCATTTAGCGCAGGTGTGGAATTACAACCCAGGAACGGTCTCGTTGTGTAGATGACACCCTTATCTGTATAACAATGCCCTACCTGAAACGATAGCACCCGGCGTTTCGTATTTATAGGGAAAATACGAATTTTACACCAACCCGCAACTTGACGAGAATCCCATAGGCTAACATTGAAATCCACAAAACACAATTGCTTTTTTTGAATAAAAACTCTGTTTTTCAACGGATTGGTCTCAAATTTGGTACACAATTGCTACCTACTACCCTGATACAGGAACTGTTTGAATGGTTTCTCTAGCCCTTACTGTTCCAGAGAAATAATAAAAAAAAAAAAAAAAGAAGTGAATTTGCATCTGCCAGTAATCTTTTTATTTTTTTTCTTATCAATCGGTTTTTGCAGGATTCATTACAAGGCCACTGAATCCTGTTAGAGACTAATTCTCTGATACTACAGCCATTTAAATGGAGCTTCTATCTGGTCGCACAGCCGAGAACCACTTAAAAAGGTTCTGATCAAATGTGCTGCAATCTCTCGGTATGAGTCAATCTAAGGCAAGCTGCTGCATTTCAACCAAAAGCCCCATAAACCTGTGCTTCTACATTTATTATCTGCATATAATACAGGTACTCTGTAGCAATTTTCAGCCCCCTACCACATTCGCTGATTCTTTGAGAGCCTGCCAAAGCTGTTCCAAATGCCCCATAGGCTTAAAGCAGCGGTCGCCTTAGTTGAATGGGAAAAAAGCTGAATTGTGCAGGAATCGCTCTAAAAACCCTGGGCTCAGTTACAGGCTGTTAGTCTGATACTACAGCCCTTGGAATGGTGTTTCTACCTGCTTGCACGGCTTCAAAACTCTTCCAAATGTACTTTTTCAAGGGGCCTGCAGTGCACTTTGAAGTGGCATTGAAGGACAGGGGCAGCGTGGGAACCGAAAGGCCCAGCAACCTGTGCTTTCCCACCACTTATCTGCATGTCCTACAGGTACTCTGTAGCAATTTTCAGCCCCCTACCACATTCGCTGATTCTTTGAGAGCCTGCCAAAGCTGTTCCAAATGCCCCATAGGCTTAAAGCAGCGGTCGCCTTAGTTGAATGGGAAAAAAGCTGAATTTTGTAGGAATCGCTCTAAAAACCCTGGGCTCAGTTACAGGCTGTTAGTCTGATACTACAGCCCTTGGAATGGTGTTTCTACCTGCTTGCACGGCTTCAAAACTCTTCCAAATGTACTTTTTCAAGGGGCCTGCAGTGCACTTTGAAGTGGCATTGAAGGACAGGGGCAGCGTGGGAACCGAAAGGCCCAGCAACCTGTGCTTTTCCACCACTTATCTGCATGTCCTACAGGTACTCTGTAGCAATTTTCAGCCCCCTACCGCATTCGCTGATTCTTTGAGAGCCTGCCAAAATTGGAATCAAAACTCTTCGAAATGTACTTTTTCAAGTATTTGAATGGTTATCGACTCCACTTCTTAGGGGCTGCTGCCATCTACTGGTGGAAAATATTTATGACATCGGGGACCCAACGCAAATGCTGTTACTCTTATTTGAATTGCTACAAAAAAAAATCAGATTTCTGTAGGAATTCTTCTAAAAACACTGCAGGTGTTTTTAGAACTATCGAAAAACGCTCAAACAGGTGATGTACATGGTAATGGACACCAGGTGTGAAAGGGTTAAGGACAGGGGGGCCTCCGCAGCGCTTGTGCAGGTGTTCCCCCGAGCTCGCGGAACTGCAACACGGCCTCGTAACACCTGTGCACCCGGGGGGGGGCGTGCATTTAATTAATTAATGAATCGCTGTTCCGCCGTGCAGCTCCCCGGGGGCGGGGGGGACGAGCAGGTGTTCAGCCCGAGCTCATAACACCCGTGCACACGGGGGGGGGGGACGTGCAGGTATTTTTTCCCCCCAGCAGACGGGGGTCCCGGCCTTACACTCGGGCAGCTCCCCGGGGAATGTTAGAGGTCGTCGCCCCCGCTGCTGAGGCGCTAAAGTATCCGACTGCCTGGAGCGCTAAAACCGGCTCCGATCGGTCAGCGGGGACCGCGGGGAGTGAGCCGTGAACGGAGCGTCCCGCTGCTGCCTTCTCGCCGAGTCCGAAAATAGCCGAGAGTTAAGCCCCTCCCCGCCGTGTCTTCGGCAGACTTCGGCCACGTCACGTCGGACGGGCCTCTGGTCATGTGAATTGATTGTGACGTGACCAGAGCCCCGTCCGTCTTGAAGCGGCGCGATGCTGCCGAAGCCACGGCGGGGAGGGGGGGCTTAACTCTCGGCTATTTTCGCTGGCCTCCGGCGGGGCTGCTTCGAACGGGTCTCCGCAGCGGCGCTTGTGCAGGTGTTCAGCCCGAGCTCGCGGAAGTGCAGCCCGGCCTCTGCTCCCACTTGCCCGGGCAGGGTTCCACGGCCCCGGGGACAGCTCCCGCCGCCCCGGACCCATAACGCCCGTGCTCCCGGGGGGAACACGGGACGTGCATTTAATTAATTCATCGCTGTTCCGCCGTGCAGCTCCACCGGGGGCGGGGGGGACGAGCAAGTGTTCAGCCCGAGCTCAGAACACTCGTGCACCCGGGGGGGGGGGACGTGCATTTAATTAATGAATTAATGAATGCCCTACCTGAAACGATAGCACCTGGCGTTTCGTATTAATCGCTGTTCACCCGGGACGCGGGGCCCCGGCGAACCGCCGTGCAGCTCCCCGCACTGGGCTCGTGTCCCAGGCATCCATCCCCCTGCCCTGGCCGCATCCATGGCCGGTGAAAAGGACGGAGCGTCCCAAAGCCCAGCATCCGACTGGGATGCAAGTGCCGTCCCACTCCCAAGCTCTCCCACTCGTCTCCAGCTCTCCCACTCTCCGTTGCAGGCACGCAGCTCCAGCTGTGGCCCATCAAAACTAGTGCGACTCGGGGTTAGGGTTAGGGTTAGGGTTAGGGTTTAGGGTTAGGGTCACACTCGTTTCCGTGCTAAAGGTCTTGTTTTGTAGCTCGCAGTAATACCTTTCCAGGCATACCTTGATTCAATTGATACCACCTGTGGTTATTTAAATATTAATTCAAAAAAAAAAAAAAAAAAAACCTGAACGGGACGTTTTTTCGCCAAATGTAAACGAAACCCATTTAAGGTCGTTCTTTAGTGTAGCAGTCGAATAAAAACTCGAGCGCGGTGTTGTTTTGTAGCTTGCAATCATACCTATCCAACGATACCTCGTATGAGGTGGTAGCACCAGGGGTTCTTGAAATATTAATTTTAATGCGATTCCCATTGAAACGTATAGGCGTTTTCACCAAAAACGGAAAAACAGACACAATAACACGTTCCCATTTAGCGCAGGTGTGGAATTACAACCCAGGAACGGTCTCGTTGTGTAGATGACACCCTTATCTGTATAACAATGCCCTACCTGAAACGATAGCACCCGGCGTTTCGTATTTATAGGGAAAATACGAATTTTACACCAACCCGCAACTTGACGAGAATCCCATAGGCTAACATTGAAATCCACAAAACACAATTGCTTTTTTTGAATAAAAACTCTGTTTTTCAACGGATTGGTCTCAAATTTGGTACACAATTGCTACCTACTACCCTGATACAGGAACTGTTTGAATGGTTTCTCTAGCCCTTACTGTTCCAGAGAAATAATAAAAAAAAAAAAAAAAGAAGTGAATTTGCATCTGCCAGTAATCTTTTTATTTTTTTTCTTATCAATCGGTTTTTGCAGGATTCATTACAAGGCCACTGAATCCTGTTAGAGACTAATTCTCTGATACTACAGCCATTTAAATGGAGCTTCTATCTGGTCGCACAGCCGAGAACCACTTAAAAAGGTTCTGATCAAATGTGCTGCAATCTCTCGGTATGAGTCAATCTAAGGCAAGCTGCTGCATTTCAACCAAAAGCCCCATAAACCTGTGCTTCTACATTTATTATCTGCATATAATACAGGTACTCTGTAGCAATTTTCAGCCCCCTACCACATTCGCTGATTCTTTGAGAGCCTGCCAAAGCTGTTCCAAATGCCCCATAGGCTTAAAGCAGCGGTCGCCTTAGTTGAATGGGAAAAAAGCTGAATTGTGCAGGAATCGCTCTAAAAACCCTGGGCTCAGTTACAGGCTGTTAGTCTGATACTACAGCCCTTGGAATGGTGTTTCTACCTGCTTGCACGGCTTCAAAACTCTTCCAAATGTACTTTTTCAAGGGGCCTGCAGTGCACTTTGAAGTGGCATTGAAGGACAGGGGCAGCGTGGGAACCGAAAGGCCCAGCAACCTGTGCTTTCCCACCACTTATCTGCATGTCCTACAGGTACTCTGTAGCAATTTTCAGCCCCCTACCACATTCGCTGATTCTTTGAGAGCCTGCCAAAGCTGTTCCAAATGCCCCATAGGCTTAAAGCAGCGGTCGCCTTAGTTGAATGGGAAAAAAGCTGAATTTTGTAGGAATCGCTCTAAAAACCCTGGGCTCAGTTACAGGCTGTTAGTCTGATACTACAGCCCTTGGAATGGTGTTTCTACCTGCTTGCACGGCTTCAAAACTCTTCCAAATGTACTTTTTCAAGGGGCCTGCAGTGCACTTTGAAGTGGCATTGAAGGACAGGGGCAGCGTGGGAACCGAAAGGCCCAGCAACCTGTGCTTTTCCACCACTTATCTGCATGTCCTACAGGTACTCTGTAGCAATTTTCAGCCCCCTACCGCATTCGCTGATTCTTTGAGAGCCTGCCAAAATTGGAATCAAAACTCTTCGAAATGTACTTTTTCAAGTATTTGAATGGTTATCGACTCCACTTCTTAGGGGCTGCTGCCATCTACTGGTGGAAAATATTTATGACATCGGGGACCCAACGCAAATGCTGTTACTCTTATTTGAATTGCTACAAAAAAAAATCAGATTTCTGTAGGAATTCTTCTAAAAACACTGCAGGTGTTTTTAGAACTATCGAAAAACGCTCAAACAGGTGATGTACATGGTAATGGACACCAGGTGTGAAAGGGTTAAGGACAGGGGGGCCTCCGCAGCGCTTGTGCAGGTGTTCCCCCGAGCTCGCGGAACTGCAACACGGCCTCGTAACACCTGTGCACCCGGGGGGGGGCGTGCATTTAATTAATTAATGAATCGCTGTTCCGCCGTGCAGCTCCCCGGGGGCGGGGGGGACGAGCAGGTGTTCAGCCCGAGCTCATAACACCCGTGCACACGGGGGGGGGGGGACGTGCAGGTATTTTTTCCCCCCAGCAGACGGGGGTCCCGGCCTTACACTCGGGCAGCTCCCCGGGGAATGTTAGAGGTCGTCGCCCCCGCTGCTGAGGCGCTAAAGTATCCGACTGCCTGGAGCGCTAAAACCGGCTCCGATCGGTCAGCGGGGACCGCGGGGAGTGAGCCGTGAACGGAGCCGTCCTGCTGCTGCCTTCTCGCCGAGTCCGAAAATAGCCGAGAGTTAAGCCCCTCCCCGCCGTGTCTTCGGCAGACTTCGGCCACGTCACGTCGGACGGGCCTCTGGTCATGTGAATTGATTGTGACGTGACCAGAGCCCCGTCCGTCTTGAAGCGGCGCGATGCTGCCGAAGCCACGGCGGGGAGGGGGGGCTTAACTCTCGGCTATTTTCGCTGGCCTCCGGCGGGGCTGCTTCGAACGGGTCTCCGCAGCGGCGCTTGTGCAGGTGTTCAGCCCGAGCTCGCGGAAGTGCAGCCCGGCCTCTGCTCCCACTTGCCCGGGCAGGGTTCCACGGCCCCGGGGACAGCTCCCGCCGCCCCGGACCCATAACGCCCGTGCTCCCGGGGGGAACACGGGACGTGCATTTAATTAATTCATCGCTGTTCCGCCGTGCAGCTCCACCGGGGGCGGGGGGGACGAGCAAGTGTTCAGCCCGAGCTCAGAACACTCGTGCACCCGGGGGGGGGGGACGTGCATTTAATTAATGAATTAATGAATGCCCTACCTGAAACGATAGCACCTGGCGTTTCGTATTAATCGCTGTTCACCCGGGACGCGGGGCCCCGGCGAACCGCCGTGCAGCTCCCCGCACTGGGCTCGTGTCCCAGGCATCCATCCCCCTGCCCTGGCCGCATCCATGGCCGGTGAAAAGGACGGAGCGTCCCAAAGCCCAGCATCCGACTGGGATGCAAGTGCCGTCCCACTCCCAAGCTCTCCCACTCGTCTCCAGCTCTCCCACTCTCCGTTGCAGGCACGCAGCTCCAGCTGTGGCCCATCAAAACTAGTGCGACTCGGGGTTAGGGTTAGGGTTAGGGTTAGGGTTTAGGGTTAGGGTCACACTCGTTTCCGTGCTAAAGGTCTTGTTTTGTAGCTCGCAGTAATACCTTTCCAGGCATACCTTGATTCAATTGATACCACCTGTGGTTATTTAAATATTAATTCAAAAAAAAAAAAAAAAAAAACCTGAACGGGACGTTTTTTCGCCAAATGTAAACGAAACCCATTTAAGGTCGTTCTTTAGTGTAGCAGTCGAATAAAAACTCGAGCGCGGTGTTGTTTTGTAGCTTGCAATCATACCTATCCAACGATACCTCGTATGAGGTGGTAGCACCAGGGGTTCTTGAAATATTAATTTTAATGCGATTCCCATTGAAACGTATAGGCGTTTTCACCAAAAACGGAAAAACAGACACAATAACACGTTCCCATTTAGCGCAGGTGTGGAATTACAACCCAGGAACGGTCTCGTTGTGTAGATGACACCCTTATCTGTATAACAATGCCCTACCTGAAACGATAGCACCCGGCGTTTCGTATTTATAGGGAAAATACGAATTTTACACCAACCCGCAACTTGACGAGAATCCCATAGGCTAACATTGAAATCCACAAAACACAATTGCTTTTTTTGAATAAAAACTCTGTTTTTCAACGGATTGGTCTCAAATTTGGTACACAATTGCTACCTACTACCCTGATACAGGAACTGTTTGAATGGTTTCTCTAGCCCTTACTGTTCCAGAGAAATAATAAAAAAAAAAAAAAAAGAAGTGAATTTGCATCTGCCAGTAATCTTTTTATTTTTTTTCTTATCAATCGGTTTTTGCAGGATTCATTACAAGGCCACTGAATCCTGTTAGAGACTAATTCTCTGATACTACAGCCATTTAAATGGAGCTTCTATCTGGTCGCACAGCCGAGAACCACTTAAAAAGGTTCTGATCAAATGTGCTGCAATCTCTCGGTATGAGTCAATCTAAGGCAAGCTGCTGCATTTCAACCAAAAGCCCCATAAACCTGTGCTTCTACATTTATTATCTGCATATAATACAGGTACTCTGTAGCAATTTTCAGCCCCCTACCACATTCGCTGATTCTTTGAGAGCCTGCCAAAGCTGTTCCAAATGCCCCATAGGCTTAAAGCAGCGGTCGCCTTAGTTGAATGGGAAAAAAGCTGAATTGTGCAGGAATCGCTCTAAAAACCCTGGGCTCAGTTACAGGCTGTTAGTCTGATACTACAGCCCTTGGAATGGTGTTTCTACCTGCTTGCACGGCTTCAAAACTCTTCCAAATGTACTTTTTCAAGGGGCCTGCAGTGCACTTTGAAGTGGCATTGAAGGACAGGGGCAGCGTGGGAACCGAAAGGCCCAGCAACCTGTGCTTTCCCACCACTTATCTGCATGTCCTACAGGTACTCTGTAGCAATTTTCAGCCCCCTACCACATTCGCTGATTCTTTGAGAGCCTGCCAAAGCTGTTCCAAATGCCCCATAGGCTTAAAGCAGCGGTCGCCTTAGTTGAATGGGAAAAAAGCTGAATTTTGTAGGAATCGCTCTAAAAACCCTGGGCTCAGTTACAGGCTGTTAGTCTGATACTACAGCCCTTGGAATGGTGTTTCTACCTGCTTGCACGGCTTCAAAACTCTTCCAAATGTACTTTTTCAAGGGGCCTGCAGTGCACTTTGAAGTGGCATTGAAGGACAGGGGCAGCGTGGGAACCGAAAGGCCCAGCAACCTGTGCTTTTCCACCACTTATCTGCATGTCCTACAGGTACTCTGTAGCAATTTTCAGCCCCCTACCGCATTCGCTGATTCTTTGAGAGCCTGCCAAAATTGGAATCAAAACTCTTCGAAATGTACTTTTTCAAGTATTTGAATGGTTATCGACTCCACTTCTTAGGGGCTGCTGCCATCTACTGGTGGAAAATATTTATGACATCGGGGACCCAACGCAAATGCTGTTACTCTTATTTGAATTGCTACAAAAAAAAATCAGATTTCTGTAGGAATTCTTCTAAAAACACTGCAGGTGTTTTTAGAACTATCGAAAAACGCTCAAACAGGTGATGTACATGGTAATGGACACCAGGTGTGAAAGGGTTAAGGACAGGGGGGCCTCCGCAGCGCTTGTGCAGGTGTTCCCCCGAGCTCGCGGAACTGCAACACGGCCTCGTAACACCTGTGCACCCGGGGGGGGGCGTGCATTTAATTAATTAATGAATCGCTGTTCCGCCGTGCAGCTCCCCGGGGGCGGGGGGGACGAGCAGGTGTTCAGCCCGAGCTCATAACACCCGTGCACACGGGGGGGGGGGACGTGCAGGTATTTTTTCCCCCCAGCAGACGGGGGTCCCGGCCTTACACTCGGGCAGCTCCCCGGGGAATGTTAGAGGTCGTCGCCCCCGCTGCTGAGGCGCTAAAGTATCCGACTGCCTGGAGCGCTAAAACCGGCTCCGATCGGTCAGCGGGGACCGCGGGGAGTGAGCCGTGAACGGAGCGTCCCGCTGCTGCCTTCTCGCCGAGTCCGAAAATAGCCGAGAGTTAAGCCCCTCCCCGCCGTGTCTTCGGCAGACTTCGGCCACGTCACGTCGGACGGGCCTCTGGTCATGTGAATTGATTGTGACGTGACCAGAGCCCCGTCCGTCTTGAAGCGGCGCGATGCTGCCGAAGCCACGGCGGGGAGGGGGGGCTTAACTCTCGGCTATTTTCGCTGGCCTCCGGCGGGGCTGCTTCGAACGGGTCTCCGCAGCGGCGCTTGTGCAGGTGTTCAGCCCGAGCTCGCGGAAGTGCAGCCCGGCCTCTGCTCCCACTTGCCCGGGCAGGGTTCCACGGCCCCGGGGACAGCTCCCGCCGCCCCGGACCCATAACGCCCGTGCTCCCGGGGGGAACACGGGACGTGCATTTAATTAATTCATCGCTGTTCCGCCGTGCAGCTCCACCGGGGGCGGGGGGGACGAGCAAGTGTTCAGCCCGAGCTCAGAACACTCGTGCACCCGGGGGGGGGGGGACGTGCATTTAATTAATGAATTAATGAATGCCCTACCTGAAACGATAGCACCTGGCGTTTCGTATTAATCGCTGTTCACCCGGGACGCGGGGCCCCGGCGAACCGCCGTGCAGCTCCCCGCACTGGGCTCGTGTCCCAGGCATCCATCCCCCTGCCCTGGCCGCATCCATGGCCGGTGAAAAGGACGGAGCGTCCCAAAGCCCAGCATCCGACTGGGATGCAAGTGCCGTCCCACTCCCAAGCTCTCCCACTCGTCTCCAGCTCTCCCACTCTCCGTTGCAGGCACGCAGCTCCAGCTGTGGCCCATCAAAACTAGTGCGACTCGGGGTTAGGGTTAGGGTCACACTCGTTTCCGTGCTAAAGGTCTTGTTTTGTAGCTCGCAGTAATACCTTTCCAGGCATACCTTGATTCAATTGATACCACCTGTGGTTATTTAAATATTAATTCAAAAAAAAAAAAAAAAAAAACCTGAACGGGACGTTTTTTCGCCAAATGTAAACGAAACCCATTTAAGGTCGTTCTTTAGTGTAGCAGTCGAATAAAAACTCGAGCGCGGTGTTGTTTTGTAGCTTGCAATCATACCTATCCAACGATACCTCGTATGAGGTGGTAGCACCAGGGGTTCTTGAAATATTAATTTTAATGCGATTCCCATTGAAACGTATAGGCGTTTTCACCAAAAACGGAAAAACAGACACAATAACACGTTCCCATTTAGCGCAGGTGTGGAATTACAACCCAGGAACGGTCTCGTTGTGTAGATGACACCCTTATCTGTATAACAATGCCCTACCTGAAACGATAGCACCCGGCGTTTCGTATTTATAGGGAAAATACGAATTTTACACCAACCCGCAACTTGACGAGAATCCCATAGGCTAACATTGAAATCCACAAAACACAATTGCTTTTTTTGAATAAAAACTCTGTTTTTCAACGGATTGGTCTCAAATTTGGTACACAATTGCTACCTACTACCCTGATACAGGAACTGTTTGAATGGTTTCTCTAGCCCTTACTGTTCCAGAGAAATAATAAAAAAAAAAAAAAAAGAAGTGAATTTGCATCTGCCAGTAATCTTTTTATTTTTTTTCTTATCAATCGGTTTTTGCAGGATTCATTACAAGGCCACTGAATCCTGTTAGAGACTAATTCTCTGATACTACAGCCATTTAAATGGAGCTTCTATCTGGTCGCACAGCCGAGAACCACTTAAAAAGGTTCTGATCAAATGTGCTGCAATCTCTCGGTATGAGTCAATCTAAGGCAAGCTGCTGCATTTCAACCAAAAGCCCCATAAACCTGTGCTTCTACATTTATTATCTGCATATAATACAGGTACTCTGTAGCAATTTTCAGCCCCCTACCACATTCGCTGATTCTTTGAGAGCCTGCCAAAGCTGTTCCAAATGCCCCATAGGCTTAAAGCAGCGGTCGCCTTAGTTGAATGGGAAAAAAGCTGAATTGTGCAGGAATCGCTCTAAAAACCCTGGGCTCAGTTACAGGCTGTTAGTCTGATACTACAGCCCTTGGAATGGTGTTTCTACCTGCTTGCACGGCTTCAAAACTCTTCCAAATGTACTTTTTCAAGGGGCCTGCAGTGCACTTTGAAGTGGCATTGAAGGACAGGGGCAGCGTGGGAACCGAAAGGCCCAGCAACCTGTGCTTTCCCACCACTTATCTGCATGTCCTACAGGTACTCTGTAGCAATTTTCAGCCCCCTACCACATTCGCTGATTCTTTGAGAGCCTGCCAAAGCTGTTCCAAATGCCCCATAGGCTTAAAGCAGCGGTCGCCTTAGTTGAATGGGAAAAAAGCTGAATTTTGTAGGAATCGCTCTAAAAACCCTGGGCTCAGTTACAGGCTGTTAGTCTGATACTACAGCCCTTGGAATGGTGTTTCTACCTGCTTGCACGGCTTCAAAACTCTTCCAAATGTAC
>NW_026707272.1:0-30998 GCF_902713425.1 Acipenser ruthenus | reverse complement strand
ATTGCGCTTTTTGATGAAAGAAATGATGATGTTTTTATATAGCTTGAAATAGATATGTCATTTTTTGTTACAGTTCCTGATATTTTAATTTTGGTTGAGTAAAAGGATCCTGTTACATTAACTTCTTTCCCAGCGCACGAGCGAGTATGAATGTATGGAGTGTCAACAAGCTTCAGTTACTTTTCAGTGTATGCTTAGAACTTTTCTTGGGCTACACTATTAGAAAAGTTTGCCTGTCACGCAATACTACTCAGTTTCATTGCAAAATCAGATTAGAAAACTCAACATATTTCTCTTGAACTAACTCAAACTACAAGAACACAATCCCGTTTGACACGAATACCCCATGGTTTTTATTCCGTATTTGGTTATGTCTCCAAAATAGATAAGGCACAGGCATACAGGCTTTTCTGAGATTACACCAGGACATTAAACATACCTTCAACTGGCTATACTGGGTGAATGGGGTGCATTTTACAGATGCTTGTAATGAAATATTTATCCAGAATCTCCAACATGGATTACTGCAGTAACTCTAAATGCAATCAGAAGAAAACCAAAGGCTCTTTTCAGAGCCACAACTTAAAAAAAAGGAGTGACAAATCACATATATAGAGGCTCCCTGGCCGAAAACATGGTTCAGAAAATCCACCACCACAGGAATTGAATGGGGACATAAGTCCTACTGGGAGGCCCGCAGCCAGGAATAAATTCTTGACGACCACTGAGCACCGATGCTGCACAGACAGGGGATTAAAATATGACATCAATATTAAACTACTAACATTAATTAATTCACATAAGCATGTGTGGATATGTTAATACATTTAAGAAAATCCCCCCATCCAATACAGCCATATAAGAAATGATGTCATTAAGTAGAGAAAAATTCAGTCCACAACGACAGTGTTCAGGGAATTTAAGCCTAGTGTTATGATATATAGCCTTTAAGACGCTAGATGATGCACTAATTGTTAATGAGTTACATACTGATCTGCTGTAATAATTAGCCAGCAGCACAGTTCATGTTTGAATGCACATGTTAGAAACACTGCGAGAGACAAGCCTCTCAATAAACGTACCTGTTCTCTTCAAGTTGTCTTCATTGTTCCCGACACACATCAAAACATGGTGTCGGAAGTAGAGACTTAGAAAGGAAACTACGCCATATATGTGTGTAAAGCAAGCAAGAAAGCATATTTAAAAAAAAAAAACCTGAATTCGGCAGAACCTGAGACTGTGTTCACTAAGCAATGCACAAAAAGTGTGCAGACCTCAAAGGTAATTCACAAAGTCACAGCAACAAAAAGCAAATATGAACCAGACGCATACAACAAAGCGAAAAGCACTAAGCAAAGCAATTGCCATGCTGCGGCCAGTACACACCAGAGCAAAATGCCAGAGCAAAATGTACGGGGCCACCTGCAAACGAAAGCAAAAAATACAAAGAAAGCAACTGCACCTAGTCCAAGACATATCTGAATCAGATGAAGAGCAGAGACAGAAACACTCTGCATTTCAGACAGTAAGTTGATAAAGTGCGACATGAACAAATGGTACATCAATCTAAAGATATAGCCTGACAGCGACGAGTGGTTCAACTATGATTCCAGCTGCAACACTTATGTCAGCTAGACAGAGGATCGACAGTCAACATTATAATAAGCTACAATGATTCCCCACAAGTCATACAAGATGGAAATGCGAAGCTGCAACCAAGCAAAGCTATACGATGGTACAATAATAACACCAAAAGGAGAATGCAAGCTGATAGCGGAACACAACAACAAAAAATACAGGGTGAAGTCCCAGATCATGCAAATGACGCAAAAGCCACTTTTATCGGCTGAGACGTGTGAACCACTCAGTCTGCTGAAAGCTAACTACGGAAATGCTGTACATTGCGCTGAAGCCAAAAAAGCAGTACACTGAGATGAAAGCCTGTCGACAACAACTATTCTAAAAGAATCTGAGGATGTTTTTGAATGACTGGGAAGTCTGTTAGGAGAGCTAAACCTTGCACTCTATAAAACAGTCACACCAGTACAACACCTGCTATGCAGAATACCCATACTACTGAAGAAAAGCGTAATGGAAGCGCTAGACAAAATCGAAAAGAACTGAATAATTTCCAACTATGCATTTGCATTGACCCAAGTGATTTAAACAAAGCCCTGATGAGAGCACATTATCAAATCCCCACGATAGAAGAAATTCTACCACACTTGGCAAAAGCAAAGATATTCTCAGTACTCAATGCTAAAGATGGCTATTGGTAAGTAAGTCTAGACAAAGAAAGCAGCTACCTCACAACATTCTGGATGCATAATGATGCAGTTTTGGAATAAAACCGGCAGCATTAGACAGCATAATGCACTACAAGGATTTCCCAGAGTAAGTCTAAAAGAAGACGGTATTCTAGTGTACGGATACAGAGTCACTGCAGAAAAAGCCATAGCTAACCATGATCAGAATCTTATTAATCTTTTGAACAGTGCCAGAGAGGTCAACCAAAAACAAAATGAAGCCAAGACTCAGAAGTGTTCCATACTGACTGCAGACTGACTGGGTCCAGACCCAAACAAAGTCAAATCAATACAAGACATGCCCAGACCGACTGACATAAAAGCAATGCAAAGATTGCTTAGATTCGTGAATTATTTAACTAAATTCTGTGAACCACTAAGACAACTAACAGACAAACTGATAAAGAGGCAATATGGACTTGGTTATCACAACAAGAACTAGAACAAATTAAACACCTAGTCGGCAATCACCCCATACTGAAATACTATGACGTATGTGAAGAAGTCACCCTGCAAAACGGACAGTCAGTCACTTTTGCTTCAAGGACACTACACCAATGGAGCAAAGATATGAATAGATTAAAAAAGAATATCTTGCCATTGTCTTTGTATGTGAAAAAATTTGACCAATACATACACGGCAGAGGATGTGTCAACATACAAAGTGACTGCTAGAAACAATTTTCAAGAAACCTCTATTCTCAGCCCCGAAACGCCTACAAAGAACAATATTAAGATTGCAGTACACCATTGCAAAGTGTCTGTTTTCACTTTCACTATGCTGAGTAATTGCATTTTGAATACCTAGGGCTTGCTTCTTTGGGGGGTGGTGGTTTGTCTTGAAAAAGAGCATGCTGTGTATACTTGCATCTTTCCTTTTCTTCTCACTTTAGCTCCTGTAGCAGCATCGGATCCTAAACCTTTTTGTGGATTTGGATCTGATGCTGAAGCTAAAGTGTTTTTTTCATGAGAACAGGGCTGGAGTATGCCTCTAGTTTTATGCTGTGTGATTGTAGTAGTGCTACAATCACAGTACAGGACAGTTACTTTTCTTTCTACACAGCTGAAGAAGGGCTTTTGCCTGGAACATCCTGAAATAAATCATTTTTTAATCATTTAAACTTTTTGTGTACATTATTTTTTATTTTATTTTCTAAATATTTTTTCTTCTTATCAACCTTCATTTTTGTACACTGCTGTGCTACCTTCTCTGAAACCTGTATATATATATATATATATATATATATATATATATATATATATATATATATATATATATATACACATGTACCATGTGGTTGAAAAGGGGGTCCTGTCATTTAAAAATGTCACACAGATGTATATACTGTATTAGAAAAAAAATACTAAGGTGGACTGCGCAGTAATGAAACTATTATGACGTTACTCTCCTAGTTTTATTAAAAAAATATGGTTAATTGGAGGGTGGAGTAAACCATCCATAACTTGATGAGATTTCTAAAACTGTAAGAATCTAAAGCAAGCAGGGTCAAGGGCGGGGTGAAAACATAGAGGGGCCATTTTTCTTTTTCCAGCAATAAGTATTGTGCTGGAAAAGAGGAGGATCAAGTTTTCGCATGTATAGTGCACAGCACGGAGGTCCAGCTTGCTGTAATTATGGTTCATATGGGGCTGCTTTTGATTAGAATCCTGGCAAAGCCAAGGTGATTCCTTTCTTAATGAAAAACACAGGAGAAAAACACTGGAGAGGCTAGTTAACAGAATTATAGCCTTGCTTGAAAAAAGGTTCCTTTATACCCACCCAATTTCCTAAGGAGTTTCCTTCCTTATGGCCCATATACTGAACTTGCCAAATTTACATCAAAAGAAAAAGGGCATTTAAGGGTAAGCTGGAAAGGCCATCGGGGGTCTGAGCTATAGCTGCAATCACTGCTCTATTTATGAGACAATCTGCTGTATTATTGAATTGTGGTTTGTCACACTTGTACTTTGCTTGAACAAAAGTTATTGTATTTCTTGCTCTTATTGTATTACTTGTATTGTAACACTCGAAATGTATTTGCTTACGATTGTAAGTCGCCCTGGATAAGGGCGTCTGCTAAGAAATAAAGAATAAGAATAATAATAACAATAAGGTTTTGCACCCCTACTTTACAGACAGCTGGTAATCTTATAAAAACAGAAGTTATTCTTAACTTGTATTATATAGTAAGTAGCTTCATATTACATTTCCTTAGGTTATTTTTTCACTCATGTATAATGTTTGCAATCATTTGTGTGCTTCTTAATACAAATACTATATATATTGTGAGCCAGCTCACAAGTTTACCACCAGTAGTCGTTCATGGCAGGCTTGGTATGAGCCCACAGAGGTTGCCAGTAATGATCAGATGGACCTGTGGGCAGCATACATGCCTGCCATAACGTCAAGGAGTTAACAGGCCAACAGGCTGCAGGTGTGGTTAGGTAGGCAATCATGGCTTGACTATTGTTAGACTATCATTGGCCTTAATTGGCCCACACCTGTAGCCTGTAACAGCCAAATGCCTGGCTGGTAAAAGGGAGCATGTGCCGGCAGTCTGGTGGGTTGTTTGTTTTGTGTTCCTGCCTGAGAACCTCTGGGGCTTATCTACCACAAGACTGGAATAGAATAACAGGAACCAGTGTCGGATAACGTGGTGGTCCTTTGCGTCTGCAATTCCCTGTTCTCTACAGGGGCTACGAGGAACGGCCTGCCCGCTGCTGGGATCCATAAAAGACTGGACTGCAGAGTAAGGGTAGAAGAAGCCAAGCAAGCTGGAAAAAACCCAAACCCCAGGTCGAATGACCTATTCATCAACTGGACATGGTTATTGGTCCAGTTGGTTTACATCGGCATTTTTGTTTTGGTGGTTTTTGTTTTGTTTGAAATCTTGTTTGAACTGTTTACTTTCGTTATGGACATGGCTCGATAACGCAGCGGACATTGCAGTATAAGAGCAAGCCTTATAAAATACTGAAATAAAACGTGCTTTGTTTTGGAAACTCCTGTCTGTTTTCTCTGTGTGCACCCACCCGCTCACAATATATATACAGTGCCTATAGAAAGTCTACACCCCCTTGAACTTTTTACACATTTTGTTGTGTCAGTGCCTCAGAGTTTCATGCATTTAAATGAGGATTTTTTCCTCTTATCTACACACCATTCTCCACACTGTTAAGGGGAAAAAAGTTTTTATTGAGAAAATTATATATTAAAAATACAAAACTGAAAGATCATAATTGGATAAGTCTCCACCCCCCTGAGTTAATACTTGATAAAAGCACCTTTGGCAGCAATTACAACTGTGAGTCTGTTGGGATAGGTCTCTACCAACTTTACACACCTAGATTTGGCAATATTTGACCATTCTTCTTTACAAAACTGTTCAAGCTCTGTCAAGTTCCTTGGGAAGTGTTGATGGACAGCAATCTTCAAGTCATGCCACACATTTTCGATTGGATTTAGGTCAGGGCTCTGACTGGGCCACTCAAGGACATTTACCTTTTTGTTCCTTAGCCACTCCAGTGTAGCTTTGGCTGTGTGCTTTGGGTCGTTGTCATGCTGAAAGGTGAACTTCCATCCCAGTTTCAGCTTTCTTGCAGAGGGAAGCAGGTTTTCCTCAAGGACTTCTCTGTACTTTGCTCCATTCATTTTCCCTTCTATCCTGACAAGTGCTCCAGTCCCTGCCGATGAGAAACATCCCCATAACATGATGCTGCCACCACCATGCTTCACAGTAGGGATGGTGTTCTTTGGGTGATGCGCTGTGTTGGGTTTGCGCCAAACATAACTCTTTGATTTAGGCCAAAAAGTTCCATTTTAGTTTTGTCAGACCACAGAACGTTTTGCCACATGGCTACAGAATCTCCTGAGTGTTTTTTTGCATAATTCAAACAGGATTCAAGGTGGGCTTTCTTGAGTAATGGCTTCCTTCTTGCCACCCTACCATACAGGCCAGATTTGTGGAGTACTTAGGATATTGTTGTCACATGCACACTTTGACCAGTCTTGGTCATAAAAGCCTGTATCTCTTGCAAAGTTGCCATTGACCTCTTGGTAGCCTCTCTGATCAGTCTCTGTCTTGCTCGGTCATCGAGTTTGGAGGGACGGCTTGATCTAGGCAGGGTCTTGGTGGTGCCATATACCTTCCACTTCTTAATCATCTCGACCGTGCTCCAAGGGATATTCAAGGCCTTTGATATTTTTTTATACCCAACCCCTGATCTGTGCTTTCAACAACTTTGTCCCGGAGTTCTTTTGAAAGCGCCTTGGTACTCATGGTTGAGTCTTTGCTTTGTAATGCACTACCCAGCAGAGGGAACCTACAGGAACTGCTGAATTTATCCTGAAATCATGTGAATCACTACAATTTAACACAGGTGGAGGCCACTTAACTTGGTGTGTGGTTTTGAAAGCGATTGGTTACACCTGAGCTAATTTAGGATTGCTATTACAAGGGGGGTGGACACTTATCCAACCAGCTATTTTATATACAGACGTGCTCAAATTTGTTGGTACCCTTACAGCTCATTGAAATAATGCTTCATTCCTCCTGAAAAGTGATGAAATTAAAAGCTATTTTATCATGTATACTTGCATGCCGTTGGTATGTCATAGAATAAAGCAAAGAAGCTGTGAAAAGAGATGAATTATTGCTTATTCTACAAAGATATTCTGAAATGGCCTGGACACATTTGTTGGTACCCCTTAGAAAAGATAATAAATAATTGGATTATAGTGATATTTCAAACTAATTAGTTTCTTTAATTAGTATCACACATGTCTCCAATCTTGTAATCAGTCATTCAGCCTATTTAAATGGAGAAAAGAAGTCACTGTGCTGTTTGGTATCATTGTGTGCACCACACTGAACATGGACCAGAGAAAGCAAAGGAGAGAGTTGTCTGAGGAGATCAGAAAGAAAATAATAGACAAGCATGGTAAAGGTAAAGGCTACAAGACCATCTCCAAGCAGCTTGATGTTCCTGTGACAACAGTTGCAAATATTATTAAGAAGTTTAAGGTCCATGGAACTGTAGCCAACCTCCCTGTGCGCGGCCGCAAGAGGAAAATCGACCCCAGATTGAACAGAAAGATAGTGCGAATGGTAGAAAAAGAACCAAGGATAACTGCCAAAGAGATACAAGCTGAACTCCAAGGTGAAAGTACGTCAGTTTCTGATCGTACCATCCGTCACTTTTTGAGCGAAAGTGGGCCCCATGGAAGAAGACCCAGGAGGATTCCACTTTTGACAGAAAAACATAAAAAAGCCTGACTGGAATTTGCTAAAATGCATATTGACAAGCCACAATTATTATTATTATTATTATTTATTTCTTAGCAGATGCCCTTATCCAGGGCGACTTACAATTGTTACAAGATATCACATTATTTTTACATACAATTACCCATTTATACAGTTGGGTTTTTACTGGAGCAATTTGTACCCTTGAGTACCTTGCTCAAGGGTACAGCAGCAGTGTCCCCTACCAGGGATTGAACCCACAACCCTCCGGTCAACAGTCCAGAGCCCTAACCACTACGCCACACTGCTGCCCATGGTGGAATGTCCTTTGGACAGATGAGTCAAAACTGGAGCTTTTTGGCAAGTCACATCAGCACATGAAGCTTTCAAAGAAAAGAACACCATACCTACAGTGAAACATGGAGGAGGCTCGGTTATGTTTTGGGGTTGCTTTGCTGCGCCTGGCACAGGGAGCCTTGAATCTGTGCAGGGCACAATGAAATCTCAAGACTATCAAGGCATTCTGGAGCGAAACGTACTGCCCAGTGTCAGAAAGCTCTGTCTCAGTCGCAGGTCATGGGTCCTCCAACAGGATAATGACCCAAAACACACAGCTAAAAGCACCCAAGAATGGATAAGAACAAAACATTGGACTATTCTGAAGTGGCCTTCTATGAGTCCTGATCTGAATCCTATCGAACATCTATGGAAAGAGCTGAAACTTGCAGTCTGGAGAAGGCACCCATCAAACCTGAGACAGCTGGAGCAGTTTGCTCAGGAAGAGTGGGCCAAACTACCTGTTAACAGGTGCAGAAGTCTCATTGAGAGCTACAGAAAACGTTTGATTGCAGTGATTGCCTCTAAAGGTTGTGCAACAAAATATTAGGTTAGCGGTCCCAATCTTTTTTGTCCATGCCATTTTCATTTGTTTTATTATTTACAATATTATGTTGAATAAAAAATCAAAAGCAAAGTCTGATTTCTATTAAATATGGAATAAACAATGGTGGATGCCAATTACTTTTGTCAGTTTCAAGGTATTTCAGAGAAAATTGTGCATTCTTCGTTTTTTGTGGAGGGGTACCAACAAATTTGAGCACGTCTGTATATATATGTCTGTATAAAGGTTCTAAGAGTTCAGGAGCTGCTCTTCACTTCGAGTTGCCTTGCCATGGACATGTGTAATGGTGATTACATCAGTCAAAGTGTTTTTATATTAGTAAGTGCTAGATCATCTGTTACAACAAAGTGGCACTGGCACTTCTATAAAGACATTTTAGCTGATCTAGCCTAGGTTACATTGTATCTATGACTGGCAGCTGGAACTAAAGAACATCTCCTGAACTCGGTCGAAAGAAATAATAATCATAATAAGAATGATTGTAAACATAATAGACAGGTAAAGAGGCGGTAAATACATTTCTTTTATTTCTTCAACTAGTTAAAGCATTTCAGAACCCCTGCAGTGAGAAACACGCTTCTTTTCTCTGCTTTATTTGCTGTTGTCCATATTGCAGTATTTTTTTCTTCAATATATTCCCAATATTTGTATTTATTTTCACAGATCATGGGTATAAAAACAAGGGCCTTTTAATTTTACTTTTATTGTGGGAAAGTTGCCGGGAGTAAGATTTTTCTTTGGTATATCCCAGTGTATCCAGTTCATGCTCCCTCTTGCAACAAAGCTGGCGCTGTGATTTGAAATGATTGGCGTATTGTGTGAACGGAAAACCAGCATTGTTGCCGGAGGGAGCATGATCTGGATACACTGCGATACTTAGACCATTTTTCCTTAGTAAATGTCGAAAGCCTAGCGTACATTATCAATAATTAGAAATGGATCAGGGGATTTCCTTTAACCTGATTGGCCAATATAAGGGCTTTAATCTCTAACAAAGGACCTCGAATGTTATCTTTCAAACTATGTTTAAACACTGTTCCAAATTAATCCCCCCGAAAATAGGTAAATATAGTATTTGTGTATTGTACCTTTTTTCTTCTTGATGAAATAAAATCTCTGTTCTTGTATATGCCCTTTGAATGTTGTTTATCAATGTAGACCAGAGGTGGCCAAAGTTGGCCCTTCCAGTCCTGGTCTTTGTTGCATCCCTGTTCTAAATTGTTTAATTGAACCAATTAAACCATTCAACCTCTGAAGTTGTTCCTTATCTCATTTCACCTGTTAAACCTGGCATGGAATGGCCCTCCAGGACCGTGATTGGACGCCCCTGATGTAGAATAATCCTACTTCCTCACTGTCCTATGTATCTATTTAAATGTAGTACTGTATAGAAAATAAAGTGAAAAATAAATAAACCGAGAATAGTGTTTGCTGTCAGTGGCAATACAATAACCACATAGCAACTTGAATGACGAGTTCAAGAAATCAAACAACTGGATGCAGCCTGATTTATTTCAGCATATCAGTAACAACACAGACACTGCGCTCTCTTCTCTAAAGCCAGGAAGGAGGCTCTGAGATGACCAGACAGACGAAGAGGCTCGTGAACAAGAACGAAAAACATTGATTAGTATTATTAACATGAAAAATGGTTCCGGCTTTTCAGTGGCCCAACATATGCAGTAGGGGGGTTCCATCGCTGAGGAGACCCGACAAACAGGAGGGGGGCCACCGTCTTTGAGGTTACCCGACATACGAAGAGGCTCGCGAACCGGAAAGAAAACAAAGTTAGTAGATGTGAGAACATAAAGAGCGGAGAACCCTCCTCTATGAGGTAAATGAAGCGATGCTTAACAAAGGGTTGGAGAAAGTGGAATCACTAACCCACCAAAGGATGGACTCCCGGCTCCCCGCTGAAGACGTATATGGGAAGAAAAAGAGAACTGCCAATGCATATAGAAAAGAAGAAAAGAGAGAAAACATTTAACACAAAAAGAAAGAAAAACACTTAACGTGTCACAGGGGTTAGTAACTGTATCCTACTGCCTATGTGAAGACCCTTTGCACAGTGGGAAGGAAAACCCCCCTTTTTTATTTCATTTTATTTGTAAAAAATTTTTTAAGGAAGAAACCTTCGGTGGACCAGGCAGAAAGGTCGTCCCCACTCCGGACACACTAGCAATGGACTGATGGGCAGACGCTATTTTGGCTGGTGAAGAACAAATGTAAGCTTCGACTGCTGATGAAGTCCAGCGTCCCTTATTTTTTATTAAATGCTGGTTAATCTTTGCTCCGGCTGCTGAAGTGGCTGCCCCGATTCTGAATGAATGAGGACTGTAGAATTGAGGGGAAGTCCTGCTCTGGAAACCAAAGTGGAGAGCTGAGAAGAAAACCAATGCCTTGAAATAACAAACCCGCTTGCATTGATAAACAGGGGGTCAGAAGGAGATTTGGGTTTACGTTCTGAAATGTACTTCAGCATAGAAGTATATGGGCATAGAGGAGAGTCAATTTTTGAAAGTAGAATACATTGACCTTGCCGAAGCTGATCAGTTTTGAAATGCGTAGAAAGAGAATAAAATGAGAATCTGGACTATGAGTAAGGTCACTGCAGCGAATACCCAGAGAAGGAAAACTGGAAATAGAAGGGACTGTATATTCAGAGCATCTCAAAAAAACAAAAAATGCAAAAAGACATAATACTTCCATTTTTAGGTCATCGATTGGAGAAAAACAGCCTTGTCGGAGAACTGAAATCATGTTGCCAAGAATGTCAACAGAGATAGGCAGGCGAGTGGTAGATGCAGCCGGAGAGCTCTTGAAAACTCCTCAAAGGAGGAGACGAATGGCTGGGATTGATAGTATGGTTGGAGAAGAAACAGACATCAAGCGAATTTGGTGTTGAATTCCTGACAAATATGATTTAATTGTAACTGGTGCCAGATGCAGAGAATCCTTTGCATGAACTACAAAAGCCATGATCCAATTCTGGTTGAAAGAAGTAGGATTGATCCTGTTTTGAGAGCAGAAGGTTACATAACAAGCCCAACCTGTAGAGTAAGAAGATCTGGTAGAAGGGGCAAGTGCTGAAGCCATGTAATCTTGAGCTGAATTAAGTAGCTTATTGATGGTTGAATTCAGTTGAAAATGAGCTGGTTGACTGAGGAGTTGCTGCTGGGGATGGCAGAGCTGTAGGAATCAAGCGGTGGAATTTGGATATCTGTAAATGAGAGAGAGCATCAGCTGCATTATTAAATATGCCCGGTAGATGGCGAGCTTGTATTAGAAAATTGTTGGATACTGAAATCCATACTAGCTGCCGCAGTAATTGCATGATAAGAGGGGAACTGGAGTGTCCTTTATTTATAATATGAGCTGTAGCGAAATTATCGCAATAAAATAAGATTGATTTCTTAGACCAGAGATGACTCCATAGCTGGGCTGCTGCAACTATTGGGTAAATCTCAAGAAGAGCTGTAGATTTTAGCTGAGGAGATAGATTTTCAATTTCCTGGGGCCATATACTGGAAAACCATTCATTTTTAAAAAGCCCTCCGAATCCAAGAGATGATGCATCTGTAAGCAAAGCGATGTCGTGCGGTGCTGAGATGAAATCGTCATAAAACATGGACAAGCCGTTCCAGTGCTGACTAAGAGCAGACCACATTTTAATATCTTTCTTAGCTTCTGATGAAATATTTATGTAGGAATCCAAGTTTTTTCCTGTTAGAGCAAGTGGACTAGATATAAATGTTCTCCCTTGGGGAATAATGTGAATTGCAAAGTTGAAGTGACCCAGCAATGAAAGCAGTGCGCGTTTTCTAATTGTTTTACTAATCTGAAAGTTCTGAATAAGAAATCGAATGTGATTGGCTTCGAATTTTTCCGTGTCTAGCATGATTCCAAAAAATTCCAGAGAATGAAGGGGGCCGATTGTTTTTTCCTCTGAGTGCAGCACGCCAACTTCCAAAAACTCTTAAGCTTCTGCTGGTGGATCTGAAGGAGGGGAGATCAACAAAAAATCATCAAGCAGGTGGAGAAGAAATGGAACGTGGTAGGCATTGAGAAGTATCCAGCATAATGCTTCTGACAGAGTGTCGAATATCTTCGGGCTGCTGCGGCAGCCGAAAGTTAATTGAGTGGCGAAGTAAAACTTTCCTTCCCAGCATATACCAAACAGGTTTGGCATGGATTGGCATTACTTTAAATTCATCAGATATATCCGCTTTTGCTAGCCAGGAGCCACGACCTGCTAATTTAATTGAGTGAATCGCGTCTGAAATAGTAATGTAATGAAGAAAAATTTGATCTTGAGGAATAAGCGAGTTGATACTGCTGATGCTTGAACCCCGCGGCGATAAATCAATAATAAGATGCTTTTTCCCTGACATTTTCCGAGTTGCTATGCCAATAAGATTCATTCTATCAACTGGAAAAGGAGGAGCTAAAAAAGGGCTGTGGCGGAGTGTCCCGCCCCTATTTATTATTATTTGTATTTTTGTTTGCGGCGCGGGTAAAAGCGCCGCGTCTTTTATTATTATTTAAAAACCCCGTGAGGATGCATGGCTGATCAGCTACTGATTACTTAAATAGCTGACAGTCATGCATCCTTACCAAACGCATGCAGACTCTGGCCGGGGGATAATAAGATAATTACCAACTAGTTAATCCCTCGGCCAGAGTATATAAACCTGCAGCTCTCTGCACTTGATGTTGGGGTGTTGGAGTAGAGAGTACGGGGAGCGGAGAGAAGGAATAATATTTAAAAAACAATTGCTAATACGTGCTGGATAATCCAGCACGGCACTTACTTGTTTGTTTATTTATTCGTTTGGCCCTCGTGCCCTTTTGTTTGTATTTTGTTTAAATATTTTGTTTGTTTGTTATTAAATACGCTGAGTGCTTTTGCACTCAGTTTCACCCGCCCATCCACTGTTTGGAGTCAGTTACTTCCTGGTCCGTGACGTCATCCACCACACCACTGCGAGCCAGACTGTCACATATGGTGTCCTGCGTGGGACAAAACAAACGCCTCCAATAGCCGGACCAGGAAAGAAAAGCTCGTTTTTTTGTTCGTTTTTTTTTTCTCCAAAGTGTTTTTGTGTGTTTTTTGGGGAAAAAAAAAAAAAAAAAAAAAATATGGGAAGAAGCGGACGGAGGAAGCAGCAGCTACAGCAGCGTGGGGCCGGTCGCAGGTCCCACTGTAGCTCAACCATGCTGGACGTCTGCCCCACCTGCTTGAAAGGTGAGGAGTGGTGCTTCGCTGTTGGGGAGGTGGGTCACATAGCACCCGACCAACCCCCTCCATGGCAGGAGAAAGAGGAGCCAGAGCGTCCAGTGAGGGAGGACCTGCATCCTCCAAAGAGGACGAATGCACTCTCCTCTGAGGGAGTCTGGGACTGGCTGGTGGAGCCGGGGAGGGATTATGAGGAAGCCCTCCCTGCAGTGATCAACCTCCTGTGGGCAAGAGATGGGGAGCGCTGGGAGGCCTGGGAACAGCAACACCACCCAGCTTCCCTCCCAGACATCGCAGCCATGGTGTTCAGCTACCTGGCTGCGGATATGGGAGAGACCCTGCTGCTGCCATCTCCAGCACAAAAGGGAGAGGAGCCATCGCTACCGTCTCCACCAGCAGAGGGAGAGGAGCCATCGCTGCCGTCTCCAGCGCCAGAGGGAGAGGAGCCATCGCTGCCGTCTCCAGCGCCAGAGGGAGAGGAGCCATCGCTGCCGTCTCCAGCGCCAGAGGGAGAGGAGCCATCGCTGCCGTCTCCAGCGCCAGAGGGAGAGGAGCCATCGCTGCCGTCTCCAGCGCCAGAGGGAGAGGAGCCATCGCTGCCGTCTCCAGCGCCAGAGGGAGAGGAGCCATCGCTGCCGTCTCCAGCGCCAGAGGGAGAGGAGCCATCGCTGCCGTCTCCAGCGCCAGAGGGAGAGGAGCCATCGCTGCCGTCTCCAGCGCCAGAGGGAGAGGAGCCATCGCTGCCGTCTCCAGCGCCAGAGGGAGAGGAGCCATCGCTGCCGTCTCCAGCGCCAGAGGGAGAGGAGCCATCGCTGCCGTCTCCAGCATCAGAGGGAGAGGAGCCATCGCTGCCGTCTCCAGCGCCAGAGGGAGAGGAGCCATCGCTGCCGTCTCCAGCGCCAGAGGGAGAGGAGCCATCGCTGCCGTCTCCAGCGCCAGAGGGAGAGGAGCCATCGCTGCCGTCTCCAGCGCCAGAGGGAGAGGAGCCATCGCTGCCGTCTCCAGCGCCAGAGGGAGAGGAGCCATCGCTGCCGTCTCCAGCGCCAGAGGGAGAGGAGCCATCGCTGCCGTCTCCAGCATCAGAGGGAGAGGAGCCATCGCTACCGTCTCCAGCATCAGAGGGAGAGGAGCCATCGCTACCGTCTCCAGCATCAGAGGGAGAGGAGCCATCGCTACCGTCTCCAGCATCAGAGGGAGAGGAGCCATCGCTACCGTCTCCAGCATCAGAGGGAGAGGAGCCATCGCTACCGTCTCCAGCATCAGAGGGAGAGGAGCCATCGCTACCGTCTCCAGCATCAGAGGGAGAGGAGCCATCGCTACTGTCTCCACCAGCAGAGGGAGAATGCCTGCTGGTTTCGCCTCCACAGCCTGGGGAGGAGCCCGAACGTCCTACGCCCGAGTGGGAGGAGCCCGAACGTCCTACGCCCGAGTGGGAGGAGCCCGAACGTCCTACGCCCGAGTGGGAGGAGCCCGAACGTCCTACGCCCGAGTGGGAGGAGCCCGAACGTCCTACGCCCGAGTGGGAGGAGCCCGAACGTCCTACGCCCGAGTGGGAGGAGCCCGAACGTCCTACGCCCAAGAGGGGGGAGTCGGTGCGTCCACAGCCCAAGAGGGAGGAGTCGGTGCGTCCACAGCCCAAGAGGGAGGAGTCGGTGCGTCCACAGCCCAAAGAGGGGGGAGTCGGTGCGTCCATAGCCCAAGAGGTGGAAGTCTGCGCTTCCACAGCCTTAGGACCCAAGCTGCAGTCCCAAGAGCCAGAAGGGGAGGAGTTACAGGCTCAACCCCCTGAATTTTTCTGGGGGGGAGAAGGGCAGGATGCTGGTGTTCCCCAGCAGCCTCTATTTATGCTGCTGAAGGGAGCACGGCACACACCAGCCCAGCCGCCACAGCAGAGGGAGCCAGCACCGCCACAGCCTCCCTCTGAGTGGCCAGCATCCGCCCCATCGCCTCTGCCTCCACCACCACCAGGAGCAGAGCAGCAGGAGCTGCCTCTGTCTCCACCACCACCAGGAGCAGAGCAGCAGGAGCTGCTTCTGTCTCCACCATCACCAGGAGCAGAGCAGCAAGAGCTGCCTCTGCCTCCGCCACCTCCACCAGCAGAGGGTGAATGCCTGCTGGTTCCACATCCACCGTCGTGGGAGGACTGCTTGCCCCTCCCACCTCCACCAGCAGAGGGTGAATGCCTGCTGGTTCCGCCTCCACCGTCGTGGGAGGACTGCTTGCCCCTCCCACCTCCACCAGCAGAGGGTGAATGCCTGCTGGTTCCACATCCACCGTCGTGGGAGGACTGCTTGCCCCTCCCACCTCCACCAGCAGAGGGTGAATGCCTGCTGGTTCCGCCTCCACCGTCGTGGGAGGACTGCTTGCCCCTCCCACCTCCACCAGCAGAGGGTGAATGCCTGCTGGTTCTGCCTCAACCATCGTGGGAGGACTGCTTGCCCCTCCCACCTCCACCAGCAGAGGGTGAATACCTGCTGGTTCCGCCTCAGCCGCCGTGGGAGGACTGCTTGCCACTCCCAGCTCCACCAGCAGAGGGTAAATACCTGCTGGTTCCGTCTCAGCCGCTGTGGGAGGACTGCTTTCCCCTCCCACCATCGCCATTGCCTGGGGATGGCTGTTCTGCATCGCCTGGGGCTGCCTTTTGTTCTCCACAGGACACAGGGTACGAGGGAGAAGTGGAGCTCCCGCTGCCGCCTCCATGGCCAGGGGCTCCCCTCCCGAGTTCGCCTTCCGAGGGTCCGCTGCTGCTGCCGTCGCCTTCCGGGGGTCCGCTGCGGCTGCCGTCGCCTTCCGAGGGTCCGCTGCGGCTGCCGTCGCCTTCCGAGGGTCCGCTGCTGCTGCCGTCGCCTTCCGAGGGTCCGCTGCTGCTGCCGTCGCCTTCCGAGGGTCCGCTGCTGCTGCCGTCGCCTTCCGAGGGTCCGCTGCTGCTGCCGTCGCCTTCCGAGGGTCCGCTGCTGCTGCCGTCGCCTGGGGTCGCCAGGGATCCTGCTTCGCCTGGGGTCGTCGAGGGTCCGGCTTTGCCTGGGGTCGCCAGGGATCCTGCTTCGCCTGGGGTCGTCGAGGGTCCGGCTTCACCTGGGGTCGCCAGGGATCCTGCTTCGCCTGGGGTCGCTACACGATGGCCGGAGCTCCATGAAAGGGAGCTGCCAGAAATGAAGAAAGGGGGGGAGGTCAGGAGACCAGCTCCCCCAGCCGCACTTTCGCGGCTGGAGATCATGTGGTCGAAGCCCCACGGAGGGGAACTGCCGGCCATGAAGAAGGGGGGAGAGGTCAGGAGACCAGCTCCCCCAGCCGCACTTTCGCGGCAGGATAGAGTGTGGCGGGAGCCCCGGAAGAGGGAGCTGCCGGCCACGAAGAATGGGGGGGTGCCAGAGATTCCACCATGGCCACCCCCCAGAAGTAACTTGCTTCCCCCTCTTCCGGGACTTTAAGACTGAGGGGGGAGGTGGCCGTTGGGGCCATGTGTGCTGCGCACAAGGGGGGGCATGTGTGGCGGAGTGTCCCGCCCCTATTTATTATTATTTGTATTTTTGTTTGCGGCGCGGGTAAAAGCGCTGCGTCTTTTATTATTATTTAAAAACCCCGTGAGGATGCATGGCTGATCAGCTACTGATTACTTAAATAGCTGACAGTCATGCATCCTTACCAAACGCGTGCAGACTCTGGCCGGGGGATAATAAGATAATTACCAACTAGTTAATCCCTCGGCCAGAGTATATAAACCTGCAGCTCTCTGCACTTGATGTTGGGGTGTTGGAGTAGAGAGTACGGGGAGCGGAGAGAAGGAATAATATTTAAAAAACAATTGCTAATACGTGCTGGATAATCCAGCACGGCACTTACTTGTTTGTTTATTTATTCGTTTGGCCCTCGTGCCCTTTTGTTTGTATTTTGTTTAAATATTTTGTTTGTTTGTTATTAAATACGCTGAGTGCTTTTGCACTCAGTTTCACCCGCCCATCCACTGTTTGGAGTCAGTTACTTCCTGGTCCGTGACGTCATCCACCACACCACTGCGAGCCAGACTGTCACAAGGGCCTACTATAAATCCTTTTTAAATTTCTTTTTCAATGAGGAATTGAACTGACTCTGAATCTTGATTAGCAGAATGAAGATTTTTACTTTGAAATGAGGATGAAGGACTTTCAGTGAGACCGGTTGAAAACCTGTTTTTTAATCCGTCAATTAAGTAATTGGTGAAATTGATGTCAGGATGATTTTTGAATTTGTTATATAATGCTTAAACGGAATGTTTATGAGAGTGGTGACTACGAGCATCGGAGAAAGTCACTTCTGATTTAAAGGACAGATTGAGTTGGTGTGAGCATCTCCACAAGTGCTGCACATGTGAATGAAATTACATTGCCTGTTTGAATAGAAACCGGTGTTGAAGTTATTGCACATTTGTCTTCCTCCTGCGAATCTAATTTTGCGCCCGTATTTGTCTTGTGGAAGTGTTATTTCCTAATTGCTTATGCCTCAAAAGTATAGAAAATGGCTGTTATTCCCCACAAACTTTGCTTTTGTGACCAGGACAGTGATATTTTGAAATTTACCTATTTTCTAGAACATTCCAGATAGATTCAGTGCTGAGTAAACTTGGAGTAACTTCTAGCACTTTCTAGAACTTTCCAGTAATATAAATAGTAGTATAAATACAGGGGCCTTAAGCCCACCAGTTCAGTTTAGTTCCAGCTGCATTTTTATACATATCTGCATTTTTCTGAGATGGCATCAAGAGGCTGCAAGCATCCGGCAGACGCATTTTGAGACTTCAAAATGGTGGCATTCCTGATGGGTCTCCAAGGTGGTTTTACCAAGTTTCCCTGCTATCTTTGCCTTTGGGACAGCAGGGACACCAAGGCGCACTACCACAGGCGGGACTGGCCACAGCGGACCGAGTTCTCTGTGGGGAGGAACAACGTCAAGTGGGAGCCACTGGTGGACCCCCGGAAGGTGCTGATGCCACCACTGCACATCAAATTGGGCCTTATGAAACAATTTGTCAGAGCTCTAGATAAGGAGTCGGCAGCCTTCAAGTACCTTCAAGACTTCTTCCCTAAGCTGTCTGAGGCAAAGGTCAAAGCCGGTGTCTTCGTCGGACCACAGATAAAGAAGATCCTGGCGTGCAATGAATTCCCCAAGAAGCTCACTAGTAAGGAGAAAGCGGCTTGGAACAGCTTTGTCGCAGTGGTTCGGGGCTTCCTGGGCAATCACAAGGCCGAAAACTATGTGGAGCTGGTTGAGACTCTGGTGAAGAACTACAGCACAATGGGCTGTAGGATGTCCCTCAAAGTCCATATCCTTGATGCTCATCTTGATAAATTCAAGGAGAACATGGGAGCGTACTCGGAGGAGCAAGGCGAGCACTTCCACCAGGATATACTGGACTTTGAACGCCGCTACCAAGGACAGTATAACGAGAACATGATGGGAGACTACATTTGGGGGCTGATTCGTGAAAGTGATTGACAGTATAATCGTAAATCTCGAAAAACTACTCACTTCTAAATCTTTTGTAGTCATTTTTGTATTACTTTAGTATAAATACATGTTAATTTGGATTCATATGTTGTTTTTTTCTGACTTTATGTGAACGAAGACACAAATTCGCCTGTTCTCTCATTGGAAATAGGTAAATTCTAAATATCACGGTCCTGGTCACAAAAGCAAAGTTTGTGGGGAATAATAGCCATTTTCTATACTTTTGAGGCATAAGCAATTAGGAAATAACACTTACTACCCAGGAACAAAAATTGTGTTACATAGTGTAATTAGAGGTGGTACCAGGTGCTGCTTTAGAAGTTGATGCTATAAGCCTTAGGGCAGAGAGATGTTGAGTGACCTGTGGAAGCGCAGAACCCACTATGTAATATTCATAGGAGTCTAGTTCAGCTCTGCGGTTAGGATATACAGAGCATAGTACATCTCTAAATATGGAGAAAGCAAGGACGAATTCCCCCAGAGTTAGATTTTTGAGTAATCTGGGATCTCTGGATTTTAATCTGACCTCTCCTCCCTGCTCCAGGGTCACAAACCCACCACGTGTGCCCTGGACCCCCTCCCCACTCACCTCTTTCAAGCTGCTGCTCCTGCTCTACTTCCCTTCATCTCTTCCCTTCTCAACACCTTCCTCTCCAAATCCCTCGAGCGGACTGTACACCGCCAGCTCTCTGCTTTCCTGTCCAACCACTCTCTGCTCGACCCTCTCCAATCTGGCTTCCGCTCTGCCCACTCCACTGAAACCGCCCTCCTGTCTGTCACCAACTCACTTAAGTCTGCCCGAGCTGCCTCTCTCTCCTCTGTCCTAATTCTCCTCGACCTCTCTGCTGCCTTTGACACTGTTGATCACTCTATTCTACTATCATCTCTCGCTGACCTGGGGATCTCTGGCACTGCTCTGGCCTGGTTCTCCTCCTACCTCTCCAACCGCACTTACCAGGTAACCTGGCGTGGAGCAACCTCCACACCTCGCCCTCTCTTAACAGGAGTACCCTAAGGGTCAGTCTTGGGTCCTCTCCTGTTCTCTCTCTACACCCGCTCCCTGGGCCCCCTCATCGCATCCTATGGTTTCTCATTTTCCTCTCCTTCCCCACCTCTGACTCCACCATCTCCTCCCGTATCTCTAGCTGTCTGTCTGCTATTTCCTCCTGGATGCACTCGCATCACCTCAAACTCAACCTCTCTAAATCTGACCTCTTTTTCTTTCCCTCCTCCTCCTCCCCCTCCTCTGATCTCTCTATCTCTGTTTCTCTGGAATCTACCACACTCTCTCCCTCTTCCTCCGCTAAGAACCTCGGAGTCACCCTGGACCCCTGCCTCTCTTATTCCCAGCACTTCTCCACTCTGGCACGCACTTGCCGATTCTTCCTGAGCAACATCCGAAGAATCCGACCCTTCCTCACCAACTCACCAACTACGAGACACCTTCAAGTCTCCTGAGCTGTTGTACTGTATTCCCATGAACCTGCAGGTCTCCTGAGCTGTTGTACTGTATTCCACAGACCTTCAGGTCTCCTGAGCTATTATACTGTATTCCACAGACCTTCAGGTCTCCTGTACTGTTGTACTGTATTCTCCTGAGCTGTTGTACTGTATACGACGAACTTTCAAAAAAATGGTTTAAAAAGTGCTTCTTAAATTTGAAGGAATACGGTATTTTGATACCTGAATGAATAAACTGCTTTCAGTCAGGACAACTGCATTGAGAAAAGCAAAAGTAGAATCCTACAATAAGATTTTCAGTATGCGACCCGAAAAGTATGATTGAGTATGGAATCCGATAACAATTGTTGTTAATTATTGTCACAGTAGACAGATTATCCTGGATCCAGCACAAGCTTCAAGGGGAATTAAGTGAAGGGTTGTTCCTACATCCGTGTGTAAAGCATACTGCGATTAGAATAGATTTTCTATTGGATCTGTTGAAATGGTTCACTGATCTGGAGGGTTGGTGAGTGATAGAATAGAAGCAATACATTAGAGAAAGCAAGCATAATAGATTATAAGGCAGCAAGCAGCTTTTATAAAACCATGTGGAAATGTCTTTGTAACTTAAACTGATGTACCACAGGGTACAAGACCCTGCTTGGAACATTTTTTTTTTAATTCCCTTCTGGTACGTTCATATAAGCCTGTAGCTTTCCCGGAATCAATAGGAGAAAATGAAGCCGAGATGTTATGAATACTGCTGGAATTTACACAATAGTATTTTTACTGTATTATACAGTGGTGAACGATATATGAATGACCTATTTAGAGAAATAGTACGATTGACAAAATTGAATGTCCTTGGCGAAAATTATTGTTTAAATTGTTCTTAAAGAATTGCTGTGTGACATTTAGAGAAAGCAGGCATATCTAACAGAAAAAAGCAACACTGTATGACGAAACTGGGCCGCATGAGTGTCTCTTCCTGCACAGCAGAGTGCCTCCGCTTCCTTTTTTTAATTTATATATATATATATATATATATATATATATATATAAACTAATAACAACAGTGCACATCATATTTTTAAAATAAATACTGGAAACACCCAAAATGAATCACTGTCGAAAAATTTAAAAACACTATAAATCAGTCAACTAAAAAAAATAATAATTCTTGCCATCTAGAATGAATTGTTTGTTTATATGGTTGAAAATGTTTATATTGTTGTGGGCATATAGATTTCTGTACTTAAAACAGTAAGCATATACACAATAATCATTGAGCAGGTGTGGCAGTCTGGCTCGCAGCGGTGGTGGATGACGTCACGGACCAGGAAGTAACTGACACCAAAACAGTGGATGGGTGGGTGAAGCTGAACGCAATTGCGTTCAGCGTATTTAATAAACAAACAAATGATTTTAACCAAACACAAAACAAAAGGGCACGAGGGCCAAACGAATAAACAAACAAACAAGTAAGTGTTGTGCTGGATAATCCAGCACGTTTTAACAATTGTTTTTAAATGTTGCTCGCTCTCTCTGCTCCCCGTACTCTCCTCTGTACACCCCACCTCGAGTGCAGAGAGCTGCAGGTTTATATACTCTGGCCGAGGGATTAACTAGTTGTTAATTATCTTATTATCCCTCGGCCAGAGTCTGCACGCGTTTGGTAAGGATGCATGACTGTCAGCTAGTTAAATAATCAGTAGCTGATCAGCCATGCATCCTCACGGGGTTTTTAAATATAATAATAAAAGACGCAGCGCTTTTACCCGCGCCGCAAACAAAAATACAAATAATAATAAATGGGGGCGGGACACTCCGTCACAGCAGGATTCTATTTGAAGATTTCACAGTTGTTAAATAATTTTTTTCATGAACAATAACTCAATTCTAAGAATAATAATGCCGTTACCCCACGAGAGGACAAAGCGCACACCGCTGAGCAGCAGTCCCGAAATCTGCATCACCCCACATTAATTAAACATACACAACTAAATTAAAACAGTATGTCTGTGTGGTTTCATTAAACAAGAGATTTCACTTCTCTTGTTTGTTTGCCCCTTTAATAATGTAGACCCGACACGCAGACTTGTGTTTTAGAGCTTTTACACTCACCTTTAATACAAAAATAAAGAAAACAAAATCCTAACTCCTTTTCGGAACATTGACTAAACATTTACAAAAATACCTCCCTAAACTAACCAAACTGGACGGATGCGCCGTTTACCAGTTAACAAAACACAAAAACTTGTCTTTGCGCTATCGACAAGGTTCAAACAAAAGCAGTTTTACACAGTACCTATTTCTGACTGCTCGGCAACAGGGCACGCACCTCCTGCTTCCTTATACCCAGCAGCCCTGAATGAATTAGCTGTGGGGTTTATATTCCCCACAAAAACAGGTATAGGTAGCTGGCGCAGATTTACAATAAATCGCCAACTTCCAAAACAATTGACAATTAAACAAATTAACAATACAATTAACACACATTTGCACATGTTTGGCAGGGAGGATTTTAACCCCCTCCCTGCTCTGCTACACATCCTCCCCCTTGTGTATAGCACACCCGGCTATTCCAAAGCCACCTCCCTCCACCTTTAAAGAACCACCCACTCTCAAGTCCCATCTCTTTTACCTTGAGGGAACTTGAGGGTGGGTGGGTCGGTCCTTCCGGCGTTTCCAGGCCCGGGAAGAGGGACCCAGATGGCTTGACCTGGGCGACCAACGTGTAGGCCAGTGACCTGGAGGGTGCAGTGACAGTAGGGTTGCCACCTTTGAGATACGAAAATACCGGATGCCCCATCCCCTTCTATTGTCTACTTCATTTGTCTCTGCATTGTGACTAACGTTACAGTATGCTACTTAATAGTTTCGCGCTTAACGTTACAGTATGCTACTTAAGAGTTTCGCGCTTCTTCATTCAAAGGGCTGTCAAACTTAACAGCAGCTCACATGCTCATACCAGATAACACACAGCGGTGAGCACACAAGAAAAACATAACAGTACAGCGTTTTGGTGGCTTACATTGTTACCTCAATTCTTTCTGGTGCATTTACACACCGCTGTGTTATAGTATTTGAATTTCACTCATGCAAGCACAACATGTTATATTAAATTGTTTATTGTAACACATTTTTTAAAGAACATTTCCAATAGATTAGAATGCTTAGAATTACCGGACATCTTCCAAAAAAAAACGGACAGGGGGTCAAAGTACATAAAAATACCGGACAGTCCAGTAAAATACCGGCGGGGTGGCAACCCTAAGTGACAGGCAGAGGTGTGAGCCTCAGGACCGACGCAGAGACGTCAAGACACCCAGGGGGAATGCCAGTGACATCTCACCCCCGCGTCATGGCATCTGGGTTTCCTGGGGGAGTGGAGTAAGGGACCAGGCGAGAAACTGTGCCTGGCGGTGCCCCGACCTGGGCAGTAGGTCGAGCAAAGGGAGGTCAGGGCATTCTGGCAGGGGATCCACGAGCCTGGGGCAAGGGACCTCCTCCCCCTTGTCTGTTGCTTGCCCCTCTTGCTCTGGAGATAGCGGGTCTTCTCTATCTTGCGCCAACTGCCACAACAATTAACAATTAAACAATACAATTAAACACATTAACAAAACAATTAACATACATTTGCACGTGTGTTTGGCAGGGAGGATTTTAACCCCCCTCCCTGCTCTGCTACAATACACATACCTCAACTAAATTAAAACATCACAAGAATGGAAATACGTCCATAGGTTTACACACCTGCTCATTTTGAAAACTACAAACAAGATAGGATGCTCATAAATAACTTGAAACACATCATAAAACTAAAACAAAAGTAAACTTTGCTAAAATCAATGGCAAAAAAGCACATGCACTTAATAATAATAATAATAATAATAATAAGAAGAAGAAGAAGAAGAAGAAGAAGAAGAAGAAGAAGAAGAAGAAGAAGAAGAAGAAGAAGAAGTCACTTTTATTAAGAAAATAAAATACATTTTGTTAACTTCAAATGCTTCACTTCACAAGTTATTTCACCTCAGCAGTGTATTCTGGATTGAAGCATGTTACTGGCTGTAAATTATAATGATAGAAACTGTGTTGAAATCAGCACAGCTCTCCATCTATATGCTGTGCAGTATACTGTAGCAAAGCAGCTTCTGAGTGCTGATAGAATAGGAGGAGACTGGAAACAGCCTCCTCCTATTCGAAAACAATGGTGCTCTTTTGAGTGCACGGAAGCAAGAAGAGACAGAACCCAACACACCACAACAACAACCCACTGCAAATATAGCCCCCGAAATTGTTACATTCGTGCAGATACAGTTCCCAACAGTTATCCAATCATGTGACAGTTCAGGAGGCCCCAGAGCCAATAAGCACAGGCCTTAGCCCACGCCCGCAGCAACCTGAGTGGCAGCTGACAGTATCAGGTCCGCACTGAGGCAGACAGCAGCGAGACTACACAGCCTTTCCCTTCACTACAATACATATAGCAACTAAGTTAGACCATGGGGTGTATTCAATCTAAACACTGCCAGGTCTAAATATTAAAGACCAAACCTATAATTCTACTTACAAAAATACACTCAAGGGACTCAAAAATACTCACATCATAATCATCTGCCTGATTTAAACGACGGCTGCATTTCTATATCCCAGCATTTAGATCAAATGAATTACACATAGCCATACAGGTCTCAATAAAAAGTAAAACGCACTTCCGTGTTTTACATCAGGACTGGGGCAATTACATATTTTGTCACAGAATCATATGTGAAAAAAAACTGCTAAACTCTTGGAAATAAATTTTTTAAAGAAAATTGGAGAAAAACTGGAGAAAATGGGTCCTGGGAGTTGTGGTGAAGGGCACAAAATAAGGTTGAGGCCAAGAGTGACCACAGCAAACATATCTAATGTCTCCCAGGCAGATTCTATAGTTTTATATGGGGCCAACCACAAACATAGAAGTACCAACTGGAAGACTTGAAGAAACTGTTATATTACACCCAGTTAAAAAGTTAGGTGAATTACTGTAGTTTTCTATTGACCTAAGGTAATAGACACTTGTGTGGGCTCTGGGCTCACTGTCCTCCTTGATAGTGTGTCTGAATGTGTAGGCCATTCAATTTGACTCATGTGAGTATTTTAACTGCAATGATGGATTGGTTTTTCCAGCGCTGCTTCTATCGTCATGGAAACTGATTACTATGTTAAACAAAAAAACACACACACATACTATACCCTGCACTCAGAGGCAGTTTTGAGGGAAGAAGAAAAATGTGACCTTTGTCTGAATAAATGATGTTAATGACTTACGGTATAGGAATACATGAATCTATTCCAATTCAACATTTCCTCAGACACTAATGTTCTAAATTGACAGCATATTGACAACATGATCCCAGATTTTTTGAAGATATTAATTTCTGATGAGATGCGAGCCTAGGAGAAGTCCGCTTGCTAGGTCCCGGAGCTGAAAACTTCTGGCGTCAGGGATGCAGGAACTATCGTGATTTGAATCCATAATGCCAGGTAAGGAACACCAAACAAAAAAACGACAAGGAGGCGTTGACGATAGGGCTATTTATAGGAACAGTTTAATTATGTATGTGATTAGAGGGTGGATTCTCCTTACAGAAACACAACATAGTTTCCAATAGGTTGATGGAAACTTGCTGGTAATTTGCTTGTAGATGACCAATGAATGAATGTGATGTACTAGGAGCTTGTATTAATGATACTATAGATTTCCTGCCTGAAAACCTTGCAAGATTTATATTCAGTGTGATATGAGAAACAAGCAAGCACTCCCTGTATTCTACCCAAAAAAACACATAACAAGAATGGAAATTCATCCATATGTTTACACAGCTGCTCATTTTGAAAACTACAAACAAGATAGGATGCTCATAAATAACTTGAAACACATCATAAAACTAAAACAAAAGTAAACTTTGCTAAAATCAATGGCAAAAAAATGTACATGCACTTCCAAATCGTATTCAAGGGACTCAAAAACAATCACGTCATAATCCTCTGCCTGATTTAAACGATGGCTGCATTTCCATATTTAGATCAACAGAATTACACATAGCCATTCAGGTCTCAATAAAAAGTAAAAAGCACTTCCTAGTTTTACCTCAGGATTTGGGCAGTTACATATTTTGTCACAGAATCATATGTGGAAAAAAAACGCTAAATTCTTGGAAATAAAGTTTACAAAGAAAATTGAAGAAAAACTGGAGAAAATGGGTCCTGGGAGTTGTGGTGAAGGGCACAAAATAAGGTTGAGGCCAAGAATGACCACAGCAAACATACCTAATGTCTCCCACGCAGATTCTACAGTTTATATTAGGCCGATCACAAACATAAAGGTACCAACTGGAAGACTTGAAGAAACTGTTATATTACACACAGTTACAAGTTAGGTGAATTTCTGTAGTTTTCTATTGACCTAAGATAATAGACACTTGTGTGGGCACTGGGCTCACTGTCCTCCTTGATAGTGTGTCTGAATGTGTAGGCCATTCAATTTGACACATGTGAGTATTTTAACTACAGTGATGGATTGGTTTTTCCAGCTCTGTTCCTATCGTCGTGGAAACTGATTACTATGTTTTAAAAAAAAAAAAAAACACTATCCCCTGCGGTTCTGAGGGAAAAAGAAGAACAATGTGACCTTTGTCTGAATAAATGATGTTAATGACTTACAGTATATGAGTACATTCACCTTATTAGGTGGTGCTGCCCTGGAAGCATTTAGTTTCTGATGTATGCTCTTGGCTTACAAATAAGCACCCTCCCTGGCATACTCACCTGAGCCCACTAGAGGGAGCCCTGCTCCTTGATGCTGCAATCAGTACATTTGACACCTTTTTGTGGAACAGGTATCAATCATGTTACAGTAAAAGCTGTGTTTATAGTCTGTCTTATCAGCCACTAAAAACAGAAATGAATTTGTTTGTTTTTCAATAGATATCACTGAGGCACCTTATAAAAAATAAATAACTAAATAACATCCATAACTCTGACGAGTAGCTTCTATAGTTGTACTTAGTTGTTTTTGCTAGTTTTGGAATTGTTTTTTTTTGTTTTATTCCTTTCTGAAAAATATACCTTAGGCTTTGTGCTTGCTTCAAACCAGAGCCTCGTCAGTGTGGTCTTTTACCTGTCCAAGCATATTGTTTAACTGCTCAGCTCTCAGAGGCCTTTGTAGTGGCTAAAGCTCATTTCAGAAGGCATAACAGTACTATACATTAACACAGTGCATTGTGTATGTTGTCTCTTAATTTATAAAAGATGTCATCTTGTGCAGTTTGACTGCTCAAACGGTGCAAAATGATGTGTCTATAATAAGAGTAACACTACCCATGTACTCAGCAATAGTAAACGTTGTGTTGTTTTCTTGACAGTCTGTTGTTTCACTTTAAATAAAACTGCTATACTGTATGTCGATGACAACCTTGCTCTGGTCAACTTCTGAGCAGCAGTGGTAACCTGTGTGTGTGGCTTTATAAATTTACAAAAATAAAATCTGGGTGTTTTAATCTTGACATTTTTTACTGATCGATCCTCTAATGATTTGAAATTGTATTAAATAAAAAGAAGCTAAATAAAAGGAAAAATCGACTTATTTGCGACTAAGATGATACAATAAACTTGTGGTCAGGGCTGCTGAATGTTCGCGCCCATGCACACAATGTGTGCCAAAGGATTTGGTCTGGAGCCAAAGATTATCCCTCTGCGGCACGATTGCAATGCCATAGTACACGTTTTTTTTTTTTCTCAGGGTTTTTATAAGCAATAATGGACACTGCTCTCAATTTATACATACAACTATGTCAAATACATCAGAGTGTTTTCCTGTTTTTTTTTCTTAGCTGCAAACAAGTTCCTGTGAGGTTTTGTCTCTGTGTGCTGCTGTAAAATGTCTCCGCCCTTTAAAAATGAAAGGCCCATCTCAGTGACGTCACACGAAAAAAAAAAAAAAAAAAACAATCAGGCAATCAAATGAATCCGCGTTGATAGCCTGTCTGTGTTTACAGGAATGATGAAATCTGCAGCAAATTCTTTCTTTTTCTGTACAGTGGTGCATCATCTGCTTCCACTTTTGTCTGCAAGGATAGTGCACGTTTTTGCTCTGCTGTTCGAACGAGGGCAAGTTTTCTTCTCAAAATAATTTGCGCTAACAGGAAATTAATCTAATCAGAGTTTGTTTTAATGAGAATTTACTAATATGTTTGTATTTTTTTATATAAATATAAATGTGTGTTTGTGTGTGTGTGTGTGTGTGTGTGTGTGTGTTTTCAACCTGATCACATGCCCATGTACAAGTATAGAGTGGGCGGTGAGCTCTTGTGCAGATGCTGAAAAATGACTTAGAAAATAAAATGTGTTGCTTTCTGTGTACTACCTTGAAAGTAACTGATGCCTCACCTGTCATACAAAGTTATAACCCTACAAACCCTGCCCTGACAGGGCCCAGGATCCCAGTGTATCCAATCTGTATTATCAGTATTCAGAATAATGCACAGCCCCATAGGGAATGGGGAATACAGCAGTGCATGATTTATAGCCTGCTCCAGACTGTGTTTCATATGGTGCAAGTTGGGAACCTCATATTGTCACGCCAGTGGAGTGGCACTTGGCCAGCAGTTTAACAAAGGAAGACATAAAAGAAGCCACCAAACCCCAGCGTGAAATCCATTTCCATGCTTGATTAATGGAGTGGCATTAGTAAATGTCACTGGAAGTCTCTGTCAGTGTGTTGGCCTTCAAACAAAAGACGATTACATAGTTCATAACAGGATATAAAAAAGAGGGAAAGGAAGTTGTGATTTAAAAAACAAAAAAAAACAGACTATGACCCTGATGCAAGTGAAAGGAAGCAGATATGACCTTCGATGTCCTTCCAAGTCAACTTTTCTAAAGCCCAGACATTTATAATCACCTGAAGGCTAGAAATATTTTTCTAATGATTTACTGATGTTTTCCTGGTTTGGTCGAATGGTTGTCTTTCTGTAAACAGGCTGAACATGGAGGAATAGCATGCATAAAGCAGGGAGTTTACCTCTGCTGGTGTCAGTTACGTGAGCAGTGCTGGAGGTTAAAGGTTCAAGTCAGGGTCTGTATCTTCTTGCAGTGATCCATACTTCCTCACATATGTTGGAGAAAAGGAATAAGCATCTTGCCAGGTTGTCATTATCTCTAATTATCAATAACTGTGCTGTTTTTGGGCAAGTGTCCAAAAGTACTGTGATTACTAACACCTGCTGTATGCAAGATGATTCACAACGCAACATAGGGAAAGAAAAACACTATTGCACAACATGGGCTTTATTCAATTGATCACAGCACAGTGCTGAGGGTAAGGGTATGGTTACCTAGCCGCATTGATGCTGTACCATGTGGCTCCTGTAAGACCTGACTTGACAAAGTTTTGAGATCAGTCAAATAAACTGGACGAGCATTGATCGGCCGAATGGTCTCCTTTCTTCATTCGTACATTTTCTTATGTTCTTAACAGTGATGGATCTTGTTTTATTAATTGGATCAATTGAATAGCCCCTAAGTCTTTTTCAGATTGTTTCAGGTTTATCGCCTGTAACTATAAAAACATTTAGGAACACTAAAATAAGCTTTGTAAAATTCAATGACAAACACTATCGGTCTTTCTCAGTGTCTTCAGAGTTCAAATTAGTTTTAGTTCACATTCTCTGGTGTAATATCTTGGCATCTCAGCCCATTTAACTGAAGGGAAAGGCAAGGGTTGGATTAACCGCAAACCAAGCTCTGTAGTCGAGAGATAAGTACATGTCCTAAGCTGATGTCAGTATTTTACTCATCAGCAGCATGAAGGAGATACATTATACTGGGTAATGAGGACCTCCCCACACCCCCCAAGTTTGGAAAGGATCTCCTAATGGTACCAGTAATGTGAATATGTTAAGTTGCATTTACAACATATCAAAATATGATCAGTAAATGCATAAGTGCCGTACATGATTGAAGCAGGAGACATATATAAATTAATAAAATGTCTGAAGATACCACCAGCTATTTATCTTTATCCACGAACCGGACTAGATCCAACCAATGTGTGTGATGCAGATACCTGGTATACTTGCAGGCCATTAGGAAAAAATAAAATCAGTAACATAATGACCCTTTTTTTTATAATTTTATAGAGAAGCTGACAGGCAATGTTGTTATAATGGAGGACTATATTTTGTAGAACATTTTATAGTGCTTATGTGGAAAGATAAATAAAAACAAATTAAATAAATAAAAATGATAATTAATTGTGCTGTAACATTGAAGTATAAAAGCAATAAGATCTGAAACATCGGTCATTACCAGGCATTATGGAGGGTTTGGTTGTATTA